>NC_141876.1:437320230-437471745 GCF_056163025.1 Triticum urartu | reverse complement strand
ATCATGGGATAGACAAGGTTGCTTCTTCGTGGACCCTTCGTGGTGGAGCCCTCAGTGGACTCGCGCAACCGTTACCCTTCGTGGGTTGAAGTCTCCATCAACGTGGATGTACGATAGCACCACCTATCGGAACCACGACAAAACATCCGTGTCTCCAATTGCGTTTGAATTCTCCAAACCCTTCCCTTTACATTCTTGCAAGTTGCATGCTTTACTTTCCGCTGCTCATAGACTCTTTGCATGCTTGCTTGAATTGTGTTAAGATTGCTTGACTTGTGCTAAGATAGCTAAAATCTTCCAAAGACTAAAATTGGGAAAAGGATAGATTTTTTAATTGGTCAAGTAGTCTAATCACCCCCTCTAGACATACTTTCGATCCTACAGATGGACTCATTTATCTTCGAAGCTTCCGCGGTAATTTTAGATGGCCTTCAGCCATATTATTGTAATAAGTACTCTTTATGAGACTCTTGATGTAATAAGTGTGTGATTGAACTCTGTTATAAATCCTCGAGTACTGTGTGTGTCAGCAATACTGATCCAGGGATGACACTTAAGCACAGAGACTATGGTCCATTGGGATTGGGTCGCTACACCCTCCCTCATCCACCGCCATCTCCACCCACCATTACTAAAATTTTCAGTAGCCGCGGCGTATCCTTAAACACCAACCCCCCTCCACAGTCCCCCACCGGCCCCCTCCCCCCTCGAACCCTAGCTCGCGGCCGGCGTCGGCGCCGCCACCAACCCCTGCCAGTCTGCCCGTTCCTCCTAGCTTAGATAATAAAGTTCAGGTTACCAGTGATGTTGGAAATATGCCCTAGAGGCAATAATAACATGGTTATTATTATATTTCTTTGTTCATGATAATTGTCTATTGTTCATGCTATAATTGTGTTATCCGGAAATCGTAATACATGTGTGAGTACATAGACCACAACATGTCCCTAGTGAGCCTCTAGTTGACTGGCTCGTTGATCAAAAGATAGTCATGGTTTCCTGACTATGGACATTGGATGTCATTGATAACGAGATCACATCGTTAGGAGAATGATGTGATGGACAAGACCCAATCCTAAGCATAGCTCAAAGATCGTGTAGTTCGTTTGCTGTAGCTTTTCCGAATGTCAAGTATCATTTCCTTAGACCATGAGATTGTGCAACTCCCGGATACCGTAGGAGTGCTTTGGGTGTGCCAAACGTCACAATGTAACTGGGTGACTATAAAGGTACGCTACAGGTATCTCCGAAAGTGTCTGTTGGGTTGGCACGAATCGAGACTGGGATTTGTCACTCCGTATGACGGAGAGGTATCTCTGGGCCCACTCGGTAATACATCATCATAATGAGCTCAATGTGACCAAGTGGTTGATCATGGGATCATGCATTACGGTACGAGTAAAGTGACTTGCCGGTAACGAGATTGAATGAGGTAGGGATACCGACGATCGAGTCTCAGGCAAGTAACATACCGATTGACAAAGGGAATTGTATACGGATTGATTGAATCCTTGACATCGTGGTTCATCCGATGAGATCATCGTGGAGCATGTGGGAGCCAACATGGGTATCCATATCCCGCTGTTGGTTATTGACCGGAGAGGCGTCTCGGTCATGTCTGCATGTCTCCTGAACCCGTAGGGTCTACACACTTAAGGTTCAGTGACGCTAGGGTTGTAGAGATATTAGTATGCAGTAACCCGAAAGTTGTTCGGAGCCCCGAATGAGATCCCGGACATCACGAGGAGTTCCGGAATGGTCCGGAGGTAAAGATTTATATATAGGAAGTCCAGTTTTGGCCATCGGGAAAGTTTCGGGGGTCGTCGGTATTGTACCGGGACCACCGGAAGGGTCCCGGGGGTCCACCGGGTGGGGCCACCCATCCCGGAGGGCCCCATGGGCTGAATTGGGAGGGGAACCAGCTCCTAGTGGGCTGGTGCGCCCCCCTTGGGCCTCCCCTGCGCCTAGGGTTGGGAAACCCTAGAGGTGGGGCGCCCCCACTTGGCTTGGGGGGGAAGCCACCCCTTGGCCGCCGCCCCCCTTAGAGATCCATCTCCTAGGGCCGGAGCCCCCCCAAGGCCCCTATATAAAGAGGGGGGAGGGAGGGCAGCCGCACCCTTGCTCTTGGCGCCTCCCTCTCCCTCCGTAACACCTCTCCTCCCCGCTTGCGCTTGGCGAAGCCCTGCCGGGATCCTGCTGCATCCACCACCACGCCGTCGTGCTGCTGGATCTTCATCAACCTCTCCTTCCCCCTTGCTGGATCAAGAAGGAGGAGACGTCTTCCCAACCGTACGTGTGTTGAACGCGGAGGTGCCGTCCGTTCGGCACTTGGTCATCGGTGATTTGGATCACGACGAGTACGACTCCATCAACCCCGTTCTCTTGAACGCTTCCGCGCGTGATCTACAAGGGTATGTAGATGCACTCCTCTCTCCCTCGTTGCTAGATGAATCCATAGATTGATCTTGGTGATGCGTAGAAAATTTTAAAATTCTTCTACGTTCCCCAACAGTGGCATCATGAGCTAGGTCTATGCGTAGTTTCTATGGACGACTAGAACACAAAGCAGTTGTGGGCGTCGATATTGTCAATTTGCTTGCCGTTACTAGTCTTATCTTGATTCGGCGGCATCGTGGGATGAAGCGGCCCGGACCGACCTTACACGTACACTTACGTGAGACTGGTTCCACCGATTGACATGCACTAGTTGCATAAGGTGGCTGGTGGGTGTCTGTCTCTCCCACTTTAGTCGGATCGGATTCGATGAACAGGGTCCTTATGAAGGGTAAATAGAAATTGGCAATTCACGTTGTGGTTTTGGCATAGGTAAGAAACGTTCTTGCTAGAATCCTATAGCAGCCACGTAAAAAACTTGCAACAACAATTAGAGGACGTCTAACTTGTTTTTGCAGCAAGTGTTTTGTGATATGGTATGGCCAAAGGATGTGATGAATGATATATGTGATGTATGAGATGATCATGTTCTTGTAATAGGAATCACGACTTGCATGTCGATGAGTATGACAACCGGCAGGAGCCATAGGAGTTGTCTTAATTTATTTGTGACCTGCGTGTCAACATATAACGTCATGTAATTACTTTACTTTATTGCTAAACCGTTAGCCATAGTAGTAGAAGTAATAGATGAGGAAACAACTTCAAGAAGACACGATGATGGAGATCATGGTGTCATGCCGGTGACAACGATGATCATGGAGCCCCGAAGATGGAGATCAAAAGGAGCAAATGATATTGGCCATATCATGTCACTATTTGATTGCATGTGATGTTTATCATGTTTTACATCTTATTTGCTTAGAACAACGGTAGCTTAAATAAGATGATCCCTCGTAATAATTTCAAGAAAGTGTTCCCCCTAACTGTGCACCTTTGCGAAGGTTCGTTGTTTCGAAGCACCACGTGATGATCGGGTGTGATAGATTCTAACGTTCGAATACAATGGGTGTAAGCCAGATTTACACACACAATACACTTAGGTTGACTTGACGAGCCTAGCATGTACACACATGGCCTCGGAACACAGAAGACCGAAAGGTCGAGCATGAGTCATATAGAAGATACGATCAACATGAGGATGTTCACCGATGTTGACTAGTCCGTCTCACGTGATGATCGGACACGACCTAGTTAACTCGGATCATGTTTCACTTAGATGACTAGAGGGATGTCTATCTGAGTGGGAGTTCATTGAATAATTTGATTAGATGAACTTAATTATCATGAACTTAGTCTAAAATCTTTACAATATGTCTTGTAGATGAAATGGCCCACGTTGTCATCAACTTCAACGCGTTCCTAGAGAAAACCAAGCTGAAAGACGATGGCAGCAACTATACGGACTGGGTCCGGAACCTGAGGATCATCCTCATAGCTGCCAAGAAATATTATGTCCTAGAAGCACCGCTAGGTAACGCACCTGTCCCAGAGAACCAAGATGTTATGAACGCTTGGCAGTCACATGCTGATGATTAATCTCTCATTCAGTGCGGCATGCTTTACAGCTTAGAACCGGGGCTCCAAAAGCGTTTTGAGAGACACGGAGCATATGAGATGTTCGAAGAGCTGAAAATGGTTTTTCAAGCTCATGCCCGGGTCGAGAGATATGAAGTCTCCGACAAGTTCTTCAGCTGTAAGATGGAGGAAAATAGTTCTGTCAGTGAGCACATACTCAAAATGTCTGGGTTGCATAACCGCTTGACTTACCTGGGAGTTAATCTCCCGGATGACGCGGTCATTGATAGAATCCTTCAGTCGCTTCCACCAAGCTACAAGAGCTTTGTGATGAACTTCAATATGCAGGGGATGGAAAAGACCATTCCTGAGGTATATTCAATGCTGAAATCAGCAGAGGTGGAAATCAAAAAGGAACATCAAGTGTTGATGGTGAATAAAACCACTAAGTTCAAGAAAGGCAAGGGTAAAAAGAACTTCAAGAAGGACGGCAAGGGAGTTGCCGCGCCCGGTAAGCAAGCTGTCGAGAAGAAGCCAAAGAATGGACCCAAGCCCGAGACTGAGTGTTTTTATTGCAAGGGAAGTGGTCACTGGAAGCGGAACTGCCCCAAATACTTAGCGGACAAGAAGGCCGGCAACACTAAAGGTATATGTGATATACATGTAATTGATGTGTACCTTACCAGTACTCGTAGTAGCTCCTGGGTATTTGATACCGGTGCGGTTGCTCACATTTGTAACTCAAAGCAGGAGTTGCGGAATAAACGGAGACTGGCGAAGGACGAGGTGACGATGCGCGTCGGGAATGGTTCCAAGGTCGATGTGATCGCCGTCGGCACGCTGCCTCTACATTTACCTATGGGATTAGTTTTAAACCTCAATAATTGTTATTTAGTGCCAGCTTTGAGCATGAACATTGTATCAGGATCTCATTTAATTCGAGATGGCTACTCATTTAAATCCGAGAATAATGGTTGTTCTATTTATATGAGAGATATGTTTTATGGTCATGCTCCGATGGTGAATGGTTTATTCTTAATGAATCTCGAGCGTAATGTTACACATATTCATAATGTGAATACCAAAAGATGTAAAGTTGATAATGATAGTCCCACATACTTGTGGGACTGCCGCCTTGGTCACATAGGTGTCAAACGCATGAAGAAGCTCCATGTAGATGGACTTTTGGAGTCCCTTGATTACGAATCATTTGACACGTGCGAACCATGCCTCATGGGTAAAATGACCAAGACTCCATTCTTAGGAACAATGGAGCGAGCAACCAACTTATTGGAAATCATACATACTGATGTGTGCGGTCCAATGAGTGTTGAGGCTCGCGGTGGCTATCGTTATGTTCTCACCCTCACTAATGACTTGAGTAGATATGGTTATGTCTACTTAATGAAACAAAAGTCTGAGACCTTTGAAAAGTTCAAGGAATTTCAGAGTGAGGTTGAGAATCAACGTGACAAGAAAATCAAGTTCTTGCGATCAGATCGTGGGGGAGAATACTTGAGTCACGAATTTGGCACACACTTAAGAAAATGTGGAATAGTTTCACAACTCACGCCGCCTGGAACACCTCAGCATAATGGTGTGTCCGAACGTTGTAATCACACTCTATTGGATATGGTGTGATCTATGATGTCTCTTACCGATCTACCGCTATCATTTTGGGGCTATGCTTTAGAGACTGCCGCATTCACTTTAAATAGGGCTCCATTGAAATCGGTTGAGACGACACCATATGAATTATGGTTTGGGAAGAAACCTAAGCTGTCGTTTCTAAAAGTTTGGGGATGTGATGCTTATGTCAAAAAACTTCAACCTGAAAAGCTCGAACCCAAATCGGAAAAATGCGTCTTCATAGGATACCCTAAAGAAACTATTGGGTATACCTTCTACCTCAGATCCGAAGGCAAGATCTTTGTTGCCATGAATGGGTCCTTTCTAGAGAAAGAGTTTCTCTCGAAAGAAATAAGTGGGAGGAAAGTAGAACTTGATGAAGTATTACCTCTTGAACCGGTAAGTGGCGCAGCTCAAGAAAATGTTCCTGAGGTGCCTGCACCGACTAGAGAGGAAGTTGATGATGATGATCATGAAACTTTAGATCAAGTTGCTACTGAACTTCGTAGGTCCACGAGGACACATTTCGCACCAGAGTGGTACGGCAACCCTATCTTGGAAATCAAGTTGTTAGACAACGGTTAACCTTCGAACTATGAAGAAGCGATGGCGGGCCCGGATTCCGACAAATGGCTAGAAGCCATGAAATCCGAGATAGGATCCATGTATGAAAACGAAGTATGGACTTTGACTGACTTGCCCGATGATCGGCGAGCCATAGAAAATAAATGGATCTTTAAGAAGAAGACAGACGCGGATGGTAATGTGACCATCTATAAAGCTCGGCTTGTTGCTAAGGGTTATCGACAAGTTCAAGGGGTTGACTACAATGAGACTTTCTCACCCGTAGCGAAGCTGAAGTCCGTCCGAATCATGTTAGCAATTGCCGCATTCTATGATTATGAGATATGGCAAATGGACGTCAAAATGGCATTCCTTAAGGAAGAATTGTATATGATGCAGCCGGAAGGTTTTGTCGATCCTAAGAATGCTGACAAGGTGTGCAAGCTCCAACGCTCGATTTATGGGCTGGTGCAAGAATCTCGGAGTTGGAACATTTGTTTTGATGAGATGATCAAAGCGTTTGGGTTTACACAGACTTATGGAGAAGCCTGCATTTACAAGAAAGTGAGTGGTGCTCTGTAGCATTTCTCATATTGTATGTGGATGACATACTATTGATGGGAAATGATATAGAATTCTTGGAAAGCATAAAGGCCTACTTGAACAAGTGTTTTTCAATGAAGGATCTTGGAGAAGCTGCTTATATATTAGGCATCAAGATCTATAGAGATAGATCGAGACGCCTCATTGGTCTTTCACAGAGTACGTACCTTGACAAGATATTGAAGAAGTTCAAAATGGATCAGTCAAAGAAGGGGTTCTTGCCTGTATTGCAAGGTATGAGATTGAGCACGGCTCAATGCCCGACCACGCCAGAAGATAGAGAAAAGATGAGTGTCGTCCCCTATGCCTCTACCATAGGGTCTATCGTCTATGCTATGCTGTGTACCAGACCTGATGTAAACCTTGCCGTAAGTTTGGTAGGAAGGTACCAAAGTAATCCCGGCATGGAACACTGGACAGCGGTCAAGAATATCCTGAAGTACCTGAAAAGGACTAAGGATATGTTTCTCATTTATGGAGGTGACGAAGAGCTCGTCGTAAAGGGTTACGTCGATGCTAGCTTCGACACAGATCTGGATGACTCTAAGTCACAAACTGGATACGTGTATATTTTGAATGGTGGGGCAGTAAGCTGGTGCAGTTGCAAGCAGAGCGTTGTGGCGGGATCTACATGTGAAGCGGAGTACATGGCAGCCTCGGAGGCAGCACAAGAAGCAGTCTGGGTGAAGGAGTTCATTACCGACCTAGGAGTCATACCCAATGCGTCGGGCCCGATGACTCTCTTCTGTGACAACACTGGAGCTATTGCCCTTGCCAAGGAGCCCAGGTTTCACAGGAAGACCAGGCATATCAAGCGTCGCTTCAACTCCATTCGTGAAAGTGTTCAAAATGGAGACATAGAGATTTGTAAAGTACATACGGACCTGAATGTGGCAGATCCGTTGACTAAACATCTCCCTAGAGCACAACATGATCAACACCAGAACTGCATGGGTGTTCGATTCATCACAATGTAACTAGAATATTGACTCTAGTGCAAGTGGGAGACTGTTGGAAATATGCCCTAGAGGCAATAATAAAATGGTTATTATTATATTTCTTTGTTCATGATAATTGTCTATTGTTCATGATATAATTGTGTTATCTGGAAATCGTAATACATGTGTGAATACATAGACCACAACATGTCCCTAGTGAGCCTCTAGTTGACTGGCTCGTTGATCAAAAGATAGTCATGGTTTCCTGACTATGGACATTGGATGTCATTGATAACGGGATCACATCATTAGGAGAATGATGTGATGGACAAGACCCAATCCTAAGCATAGCTCAAAGATCATGTAGTTCGTTTGCTGTAGCTTTTCCGAATGTCAACTATCATTTCCTTAGACCATGAGATTGTGCAACTCCCGGATACCGTAGGAGTGCTTTGGGTGTGCCAAACGTCACAACGTAACTGGGTGACTATAAAGGTACGCTATATGTATCTCTGAAAGTGTCTGTTGGGTTGGCACGAATCGAGACTGGGATTTGTCATTCTGTATGACGGAGAGGTATCTCTAGGCCCACTCGGTAATGCATCATCATAATGAGCTCAATGTGACCAAGTGGTTGATCACGGGATCATGCATTACGGTACGAGTAAAGTGACTTGCCGGTAACGAGATTGAACGAGGTATTGGGATACCGACGATCGAGTCTCGGGCAAGTAACGTACCGATTGACAAAGGGAATTGTATACGGATTGATTCAATCCTCGACATCGTGGTTCATCCGATGAGATCATCGTGGAGCATGTGGGAGCCAACATGGGTATCCAGATCCCGCTGTTGGTTATTGACCGGAGAGGCGTCTCGGTCATGTCTGCATGTCTCCCGAACCCGTAGGGTCTACACACTTAAGGTTCAGTGACGCTAGGGTTGTAGAGATATTAGTATGCAGTAACCCAAAAGTTGTTCGGAGTCCCGGATGAGATCTCGGACGTCACGAGGAGTCCCGGAATAGTCCGGAGGTAAAGATTTATATATAGGAAGTCCAGTTTTGGCCATCGGGAAAGTTTCGGGGGTCGCCGGTATTGTACCGGGACCACCAGAAGGGTCCCAGGGGTCCACCGGGTGGGGCCACCCATCCCGGAGGGCCCCATGGGCTGAATTGGGAGGGGAACCAGCCCCTAGTGGGCTGGTGCGCCCCCCCTTGGGCCTCCCCTGCGCCTAGGATTGGGAAACCCTAGGGGTGGGGGCGCCCCCACTTGGCTTGGGGGGGAAGCCACCCCTTGGCCGCCGCCCCCTTGGAGATCCATCTCCTATGGCCGGCGCCCCCCAAGGCCCCTATATAAAGAGGGAGGGAGGGAGGGCAGCCGCACCCTTGCTCTTGGCGCCTCCCTCTCCCTCCGTAAGACCTCTCCTCCCCGCTTGCGCTTGGCGAAGCCCTGCCGGGATCCTGCTGCATCCACCACCACGCCGTCGTGCTGCTGGATCTTCATCAACCTCTCCTTCCCCCTTGCTGGATCAAGAAGGAGGAGACGTCTTCCCAACTGTACGTGTGTTGAACGCGGAGGTGCTGTCCGTTCGGCACTTGGTCATCGGTGATTTGGATCACGACGAGTACGACTCCATCAACCCCGTTCTCTTGAACGCTTCCGTGCGCGATCTACAAGGGTATGTAGATGCACTCCTCTCTCCCTCGTTGCTAGATGACTCCATAGATTGATCTTGGTGATGCATAGAAAATTTTAAAATTCTTCTACGTTCCCCAACAAGTGATTCCCATACCGTCGCCCCACTCCCCTGAATTTTTAGATGAGGCCTGCGGTGTCCCTCCCACCCAGATCCACATCCCCTGCTCCAGAATGTCAAAGGCTAAGCTCGACCATGTATCCCGGGGAGCCTGACGAGTGTTCAGCCAGGAAGAGGTTTATCATGGCCTCTCCAACGGACGTTGGTGAGGTGGCCGCTGTTTGCCCCGACCTGTCGATCCTGGAGCAACACGTCGCTGCGGAAGCCGGCGAAGACGTTGACTACGTTGCCATGACGAAGGCTTCATGTCAGCGGGCTAGCGTATTACTGTATCTCGGGAAAGCTGGCTACGACATCAAGCTCGTCCATAGCGACGGCTCCACGCGGGCCATGTCACAGGTTAAGTGGTCCATCCCCAACCCCTCTGGTTCAATTGCCGTCGATCTCTTTGATGGCCCTGCCGCTGATCTCCTCCGCCAAGCGGTCAAGGATTTGGGAGCTTTATACGCCATCGAGCCCATTTTGTCATTTCTGAAGGACACGTTCTACGACGGCAGTTTGGGATCCTCAATTGCCAAGTCAGATCTCATCGACCACGACCATGACCACGAGGAGGGCACCCATGAAGGTTCTTCCAAGGTGAAACAACCCATCTGTGACATCAGAGAGCGCACCATGGGTTTGTGCTCTTCTAACTGGAAGGATCCCGTCCATGAAATGTGAGGCAACATTCTATCAGCAAATCTTACCTTTTCTAGCTTGCCAACCTATACCCTTTGTTGTAGTAGCATTTGTCGTGCGGTGCTTTAACTGTGCCGTGTTTAATTATTTCAGTTATGCAAAAATGTATTGTTCAATAGGGCTATGTGAAGTTTAAGTATGAATTGTCCACTTCAGTTTCACGAATGGCTATATTTGGTTGTTTATAGTGAGTAGATGCCTTGTTTATCTGTATTTGGTTGTTAGGTTGGTTGGAGTGAGCATTTTTCCAGTTATCGAGCAGATGCCTTGTTTATATGTATTTGGTTCTTAGTTTGGTTGCAGTGAGCATTGTCCAGTTATCAAGCAGATGCCTTGTTTATCTGTCTTTGGTTGTTAGGTTGTTCTTTTAGCATTTTTCCAGTTATCAAGTAGATGCCTTGTTTATCTGTATTTGGTTGTTAGGTTGCTTTTTTAGCATTTGTCCAGTTATCAAGCAGAGTCCTTGTTTATCTTTATCTGCTTGTTAGGTTGGTTGCAGTGAGCATTTGTCCAGTTTTCAAGCATATGCCTTGTTTATCTGTATTTGCTTGTTAGGTTGGTTGGAGTGAAACTCTGTCTAGTTTTCAATGGATATATTTGGTTGTTATACTGGTCATTTATGCCTTGTTTATTTCAGTCATTCACAATGTGTTGTTCATTATGTGCAAGTCGGAACTGTGCCGCTCGACTACATCAATACTAGTTTGAGCAGCTATATTTGGTTCCAGTTATTCCTGGTGTAGTTAACACATGCCCTTTATTTCAGTTTTACACATATCCAGTGTGATGTTTAAGCATTACCTACGTTCTATTCATTTTCAACAATATTAGTTTGAATTGAAATGTTTGATGGCTGTTAAGCCTGCTATTGGTAACATTGCCTTCCATTTTATATCTGCTATAGCAGCATGCTGAAACCAACACATTCAAGCTATCATTTGGAGATGATGTTGTTTACCTTTGCTATATCTGTTTGATGTTAAGGTTGTTGTACTTATCATGCCTTTCCACTAATGCAGGACAACAACAGGAGTGGCCACCATTTTCCGCTAAGGTTAGCTTCATCCCTCGGCTTGTACCCCCCCCCCGTCGTTCCATAATGTAGTGCATATGATCCAGGCCTGCACACTTGTTAGCTTCTAATATTGACTTGTTGCTTGTAGGTACATATGCCCTTGGCAAGGATCTACGCATCGACCCTTTTGCATATGGGGCAATGAGATATTCATGAACAAGCATCAAGTGAGGAAACTGATAAGGATTATTAGCAAAAAGATACGAATGGTGGCAAGCAAATTATTTTTTTATACTCTATCCAACACAATAGTGAGCTGTAGGATGGTAACTACAAACTCTGCAACCTTCTTTTTTTACTGCCCATAATGAGTTGTTGGACAACAATGTCTGAATCTTTTTAGTTCCTAATGGTTCCCGAAGCAGTTCACTCAAGATTACCTCGCAAAGTACATGATTGGTGGACAGGCAATGACGGTTAAAGTATTTCATCTAGACTACAATGAGCATCGAGAAGTCGTAATGAAGACAGTGAAGGATGGACGGGCAGCCATCACAAGGGGTTTGCCTAGAGTTGTGCGCGCATTACGCACGAAGGAGGGCACAATATGGGCATTCCACTTCACCTTCTCCAGCAACCAAAATGTCTTTCACCTCTCTCTTTATAGTCTTTAGTACAACTGTGGTTCGTCATTCTTTACTTGGTGCTTCTGCAGTTCTTCAGTATATGTACCTGTGCACCGAATTATGCATTCATGGTTGAACCTATATTTGTAATAAACATGGTTGTATATGAAATAAGTGATTGCCTACTTTCAGATTCAAAACATGTGATTTTTAAATTAGGGATTACATTGCACAGGGTTTGCAAAAGCAAAATGTCTGCGATAGACATGGAGATCAGAAATGTTTCTAGGATCCACTACGTGTGTGATCAATCTCCACTACACACACACGACATCCTCTTGAAAACTGTTTGCGTTAGGCCACCTTGCGCAAACGTTTACCCCATAAAAACTGTGTGTGATGGACGGCCTTTGCCACATAGTTTCTTCTACGGACCGTGTGTGATGCATTCAATAATGCAAATGATAAAATTGTTAATATCATGTGCAATGGCAACGCTATCACAAACGATTTAACGGTGAAAATTGTGTGTGATGTACCTGTGAACGGAAACGTTTTCCTTGGAGCGACTATGTGGGATGTACATACGAACGAAAACGTTTAGTAGGGACAGATTGTGTGGGATGTACTTGCAACCAGAAACAATTTTGACTGTATAATTGTATTTTAGCTCTACTATACAAATTTTCGTATTTGAGCGCTCGCCGCTTGCACACGAACTCATTTTGCCGAGCGTGTGTGCTAGGAGGGCCATATCCCCGACGGTTTCTGTGTCGTGTGGGAAGGACCCCCTATCGCCGTCACTCACTAGGCGACAGTTCCAAATGTCGTCGCGGAAAGGGGTTTAAAACCGTTTGTATAGCACCGACGCATACTAGTGTGGTCTGGTCGTTGGACAAACGAAGTACATGAAGTTGCAATGATGACTAACTTTTAACTAAATAAAACCCAAGTCTAAATGGTGCCTTAAAGGCTGTATTTATAGGGGAAAGAAAGGGATTTTGTCCACCCTTGGCAAGGTGGGACCAAAACACCTCCTAAGTCGTTTCCCCTATAATACAGACTCTATAAATAGATTACATGGGCCTGGCCCAAAATAAGGTGGCGCAACACCAATAATAAGCTATGGATAAAATTTATGAAAGGCCATCTTATATATTTCGTCCATCTTCTTGTATGTCATCATGGTGGCTTCAAAGTCCAGAAATCTCCACTGGAACCTTCATTCTTGTTCTCTTTGCACACACCTTCATCTTCGTGCTTGATCATGCTCCAATGTTCATCCTTCTTGTCCGTGCTAGGACCTTCAATTGCAAGCAACACAAATGCAGCATCATATTCTCATGAACACTAAAAGCATTACCAAGAAACAAAAGTACCTGATAATTTAACTGGTATATGCGAGCTCTAGCAATTGTTCCAAGAGGTAAAACAGTAGGGGATATGGGTGTAAGTGTGGTAGCCATGTCCTCATCAACAACATTTTCACTATTGTCCTATGACAAACTATTTGATCATCCTGGTTGATACGTCCATCTTGCATCATGTTTTCTTACTATTATTTATGATGTTTTTATGCATAATAATGCTTTTTGGAGTAATTATAATGCCTTCTCTTTAATAATTTACAAGGTACATAGAAAGAGGGAGAATTCCGGCAGCAGGAAATCTGAACCTGGAAAAGCTACGTTAGGCTACCTATTCCACACAACTCCAAACAACCTGAAACTTTAAGGAGAATTTTTATCGAATATATGAAGAATATTGGAGCAAATAAATACCATAGGGGCCCCACCAGGTGGGCACAACCCACCTGGGCGCGCCAGGGAGCCCAGGCGCGCCCTGGTGGGTTGTGCTCACCCAGGCCCACCTCTGGTGCCCATCTTATGGTATATAACTCATTTTGACCTAGAAAAAATAAAGAGTGGAACTTTGGGACGGAGCGCTGCCGTCTCGAGGCGGAACTTGGGCAGGAGCACTTTTGCCCTCCGATGGAGCGATTCCGCCGGGGGAACTTCCCTCCCAGAGGGGGAAATCATCGTCATCATCATCACCAACAACTCTTCCATCTTGGGGAGGGCAATCTCCATCAACATATTCAACATCACCATCTCATCTCAAACCCTAGTTCATCTCTTGTGTTCAGTCTTGTTACCGAAACTATAGATTGGTGCTTGTGGGTGACTAGTAGTGTTGATTACATCTTGTAGTTGATTACTATATGGTTTATTTGGTGGAAGATTATATGTTCAGATCCATTATGCTATTTAATACCCCTCTGATCTTGAGCATGTTTATCACTTGTGAGTAGTTACTTTTGTTCTTGAGGTCACGGGAGAAATCATGTTGCAAGTAATCATGTGAACTTGATATGTGGTCAATATTCTGATAGTATGTATGTTGTGATTCCCTTAGTGGTGTCGTGTGAACGTAGACTACATGACACTTCACCATATTTGGGCCTAAGGGAATGCATTGTGGAGTAGTTATTATATGATGGGTTGCGAGAGTGACAGAAGCTTAAACCCTAGTTTATGCGCTATTCCGTATGGGACCGATTGGATCCAAAAGTTTAATGCTATGGTTAGGATTTATCCTTAATACTTTTCTCGTAGTTGCGGATGCTTGCAAGGGGGTTAATCATAAGTAGGAGGTTTGTTCAAGTAAGAACAGCACCTAAGCACCGGTCCACCCACATATCAAATTATCAAAGTAGCGAACACGAATCGAATCAACATGATGAAAGTGACTAGATGAAACTCCCGTGTACCCTCAAGAACGCTTTGCTTACTATAAGAGACTGTTTTGGCATGTCATTTGCCTCAAAAGGATTGGGCTACCTTGCTGCACTTTTGTTACTATTATCATTACTTGCTCGTTACACAATATCTTGCTATCAAACTACTCTGTTACTTACAATTTCAGCACTTGCAGACATTACCTTGCTGAAAACCACTTGTCATTTCCTTCTGCTCCTCGTTGGGTTTGACACTCTTACTTGTCGAAAAGAGCTACAATTGATCCCCTATACTTGTGGGTCATCACTGGTAACTTTACTCACAACTTACTTGGAGTACTGAACATATCTAATTTGTTTACATACCATGGAATACATGGTTAATTCATAACACAACTGTGAGTGAAATCTCAATCATGTACTTTGCTCATCAGTATTCCAAATACTGATTTTTGCTTTAAAACTCATTCCATGTGACGTCGGCAAGAAACTCTTCTTGACATTTTTATACTAAACCATTTTAGTATGTTGTCAATATGTATTTGGCTAACACCGATTAGGCACTACTATTTGGATAGTTTATTATGCGTAATACCAAGGCTATATTGCCTAAGCACTTCACTAAAAAATTAGTTCAAATAAAGTCCTAATTCGTGTCAAGGAATTTATATTTTTCAATCAACAATGTGTCATGTACACACATTGTTTAGAAATATTACCATGCTCCCACTTACTTTCTTGTAAATACAAGTATCTTCACTTTCATCGATGACATCCAATTTTTTGACCATTTCATTAGAACGAAGATTCCAACTCCACTATACTTCATTCGGTCCATTATAGGACCTCTTGAAGTTCGCACACTTACTAGCATCCTCTGGTCCGACAAATTTACCTTGGACCGTATCATATACAACCCTAGTTCTATTCCCATCTCCTGGGAATCCTTTTGACATCCATTTATTATATCTCACAATTGAAATATGTAGTAGTTGCTAGTTTAACCTGAACTGACTTTAAGCATTACTTATAGGTTCATTGTTTTTCTAACAATATCTCGTCTGCGTACCATGAAGGTTTGCACGAGTTTTCCCAAAATATATAGTTCAACCGCAATTTTGACCGAAGTCTCTTTATCTCATATAGGGGCTTCTATATCAGCCATGATAGGAAATCCTGGAACGACTTCCAGTCCAATGTATATTTTCTTTGACCTGATGATGAAGAATCTATAATCTCATCGAGTTGCACTGTCCTCCCACTCACTCTTTTGCAGAAAACATTTTCTTCAAAATTTACTACACTATGTGGAAAAACACTCTGCCTTGACGTAGTGATAGAGGAATACCCAACTTTTTGGGATAACCTACAAAGTAGCACTTATCTAACTTGGGAAATAAATTCGTAAACATTTTACTTATGTATTATATTCCAAAATGTTAAGAAAAACCGAATGGTTTGGCATCCCATACCATATCTTATATGGTGTCATTTTCAACATATTTGATGGCGCTCTTTTTTAGTGTAAAATTCATAGTCTCTAAAGCTTCACATTTTTTGGCAAATTGATTTCATGTCATCTTTGATATCACCATGTCATACATGGTTTGATTACATCTACTCAGACACATCACTCACAATGATGTTCCATGAGGTGCAAGTGAAGAAACTCTTTTCACAACTCATCAGACAATAGCTAAATTTGTAACTCAAATATTCCTTTCTGCAATCCAATTGCAGAAACAGAATTTTCTTGTTACAATAATTTCTACTTCATCCAAAAATCCTTTTTAAACATTTCAAAGGATCCATATTATGTCTCAATAAGTAAATATAAATATATACTTGGGTCATCCTTGCAGACAGATAAATCAACTTCTTGCAACAACACTTATTGGTCTACACACATCAACATGCATGTTTCCAATTATTTTATTGCTCGTTCTTTTGGCATGTGAGCAATATTTTAGTTTACTTCACCATTTGGATAAAAGTTGCAAGTGTCAGATGATTCACAATCATATGACTTTAAAATCCATCACTATGAAATTTCTCTATGCGAGTTTCTCCAATGTGACTAAAGGCAGTGCCACATACTGAGATAACATGATATAATATGATAACATGGTATCTCACTAGCCCTTACCGAGACCTCAAAACATAAATGCAGAGCACCTTTGAAGTTAAATCAACGACTAAACATTATAACTCAGGGTAGAAGAGATCCAGTCAGGGTATACCCAACATTAACTAGAATCAATGCATAAGATTGACAATAGTGCTCTCAGGATTGGTGTTTAAAATGAGAAGGTGATGACTCAACAATAAAAGTAAATAACATGATAGTAAATAGATAGGCCCTTCGCAGAGGGAAGCAAAGATTTGCATAGGTGCCAGAGCTCGAAGGTGAGAGGTGTGCTTTTCTTGTCAACCTCACGACAAAGGATTTTCAATATCTTCCATGCTAAACACATTATCAGTGGTTCTCAAGCGGAAAGGTAAAGGTTTACTCCTCCTCAACCATGAAAACACAAGCCATGGCTAGCTGAATTTACGGGTGCCCTCCAAACAATCAACTTTCTGAGGGAGTTTGTTTTATTTTATTTTCTTCATTTTGATTATAGGATTGGGCACCCTAATTACCAGCCTCTCATGCAATGACAAGTGAATAAACAACCATTGTGAGAATAAGCCACTTAGCATGGAAGATACTAACCGCTCCCCGTCGCTCCATGAGCAGTACACGCACATAAAACAGATGATTATTTGAATGATTAGAGGTGGCACATGCAAATTTTACTTGGAACAATAGAGTAATACAACATATAGGTAGATATAGTGGACTCATTTGGAACAACTTTGGTTTAAGGATTTGGAAGCACAAGCAATATTCTTGCTTAATACATGCGAAGACTAGCAAATAGATTGAGAAGCAACCAATTAGAGAGCGACAACGGTCATAATCATGCATTGCACATAATTAACATTCACTACTAGCAGGAGTAGTGATGGTGTCCTGGACTAGGGGGTGCTAACCTAGTTGGCCCGTGTTCCTCGTGCCATAGTGGGCTATCATTCTCCTCAATATGGACTCCGAAAGCCATATGTTGAGGGCGTGATTGATACGTCTCCGTCGTATCTATATTTTTTGATTGTTCGATGCCAATATTATACAACTTTTACATACTTTTGGCAACAATTTATATGATTTTTTGGGACTAACATATTGATCCCAGTGCCTAGTGTCAATTCATGTTTGTTGCATGTTTTTGGTTTCGCACAATATCCATATCAAACAAAGTCCAAACACGATACAAATTTATGGAGAATTATTTTGGAATATATGTGATTTTGGCGAAGTGGGATCAATGCAAACGAAGGCCCACTGCCTCCACTACCCACCAGGGCACGCCTGGCACCCCCTGGCGCACGGTGGTGCCTTCTGGGCACCCCGTAAGTCAGTTGGGGATCTTCTTCGGGTGCAATAAAGATAATTTATGGGGAAAAATCGTGTAAAAATTTCAGCGCAATCGAAGTTAAGGATCTCTGGGAATTTAAGAAACAGTGAAGGGCCACAAAATAGGAACGTGAAACAGAAGAGAACAGAGAGGGAGATCCAATCTCGGAGGGGCTCCCGCCCCTCCGCCGCCATGGAGGCCATGGACCAGAGGAGGAACTCTCCTCCCATCTAGAGGGGGGGGGGAGAAGAAGAAGAAGAAGAAGAAGAAGAAGAAGGAGGGGGGGCTCTCCCCCTCTCCCCCGGTGGTGCCGCAGGGCCACCGGGGCAATCATCCACTACAAAAAAGACACATCCGTGACATTTTGGGCCGAACAAATTTTTTCTGTCATGCTTATGACACTTCTATGATGATAATTGTGACAAAACCTGGTATGATCATAGATGTGGCGGGCTCCTACTTCTATGACAAAAAATCATGACAGAAAATGGGCTTTTTGTCCTGGGCGGGCTGGAGACGCAGCTGTATGACATTCTTTGGGCCGTCCATGATGGAAAAACCCATGGTAGAAGCGAGGGTGAGAAAAATATCAGGGAGTTCCCGGTTACGGTGGGTGGTCGAGGGCCGAGCGATGCGTGTTTCTCTCGTACACATACGCGCGTGTGTGCTAGGCATTGTGCTCTAACTGAACCCGAGCAAGGCGTTGGGCTCTAACTGAACCCGAGCGATTGCACTAGCTACGTTACTAAACCCGAGCGATCGATCCCTTGCTGTTAACTGAACCCGAGTGATTCCTTCGCTACTACTGCTAACAGAAGCTGATCGATGCCGCGTCTGGATGAACAATGAGCATTGTTGGGGGGTGGATGAATAGTTCCCGGTGGGGGGTTGGATGAACAGGACCCCGTGGTAGTAGAGGTTGTTGTCGCTGGATGAATAGGACCCCAATCGAGCCGGTTGGGGGTAGATGAACAGGACCCCGCGGAGGGCTGGATGAATAGGACCCCATGGAGGGCTGGTTGAACAATAGCCGGTGGAGGGATGGATGAAGAGTAGCCCGTGGAGGGGTAGTTGAACAGGACCCCGGGGAGAGGGCTGGTTGAATAGTAGCCGGTGAAGGAGCAGTGGAGGCTGGATGAACAGGAGCCCGTGGATGAACAGTCGCATGTGGAGGCTGGAGGAGGTCGACGGTGGATGAACAGTAGCCCGTGGAGGATGGAGGAGGTCGACGGTGAAGATGAACAGTATCCCATGGAGTCCCGTTTTGCGGTACGCCACACCCCTCCCGATGAACAGGACCCCCGTTTCGACAAGCGCTCCAACACAAGTCTGTTTCCTCTGTTTTGCGGTACTCCACACCCCTCCCAATCAACAGGACCCCGTTTCGACCGTAGGAGGTCCAAGAGAAGTCCGTTTCCTCCGTTTTGCGGTACGCCAGACCCCTCCCGATGACCAGGATCCTGTTTCGACCGTGGCCTGTCGAACACAAGGCCATTTCCTCCGTTCTGCGGTACGCCAGGCCTCGTTTTGATGAGTTGTTCCGCCCAGGCCGGTTGGCTCCCGATGAACATGACGATGACACAGTTTCTCCGTTCCGACCCAACTATGTACACGAGCCCTGGCCGTACGTATGCGCGAGTAGGCGTTCGAGACCCCGCTCGTATGTACGTACGTGGCCGTATTTACTTTCTTGCACCCTGGCCGCTGTATGTACGTGTACATGCTACGTGTGCGCCTCTACTACGACACGTGCGCGCCTATACTACAACACGTGCCCTTCCTTACACGTCCATGGTTCATCACTTCAGCCTGCAGACAGACCGATCGACCAGTATGTACATACACATTTGCGACTAGAATGACAACGCTACATATGCTTCGACCATGTGGGTCCCATTGTTAGGCACTTCCTTGCGTGCGAAGATGTAGCTAGTGGGTCCCAGTAGTCAGGGGGGAACGTTTTTTTCGCGAAATACGGTGGCCCGTCCGGTGGGTCCCCGCTGTCAGGTGGAGGAATAATTATTTTGCGCGTAATAAGGAGGCACTTACTTGCTGCTACCGTGGACCCAGCTGCCAGCCTCTCCACGTACAGTACTGTTCCGATGGAAGTCGTTCCTTGACCATGTTGACCACGCCGCGCCGAGAGCACCAGGGCGGTGGACGACGGCGAGGCCTAGGAAGGGAACAACGAGGAGCCGGGAAGACGCAGGAGTGGAAGCCCACGCGGAGAGGAGTACGAGGGTTCACTGGTTCGGTTGTGGTGTGAGGCTATCGTCACCGCAGAATAAGAGGGGTGTGGGTGAGTGGATGGCCTGGCCAGCGGTGGGAGTAGTAGGGGGCGGTGAGGCCTCCGCGGCATCATAGCCAGCCACGGGAGGCAGGAGCACGCGGCACGACCGACGCTGGTTTGGGCGGCTGGAGCAAGAAGACCAGAGGTTGAAGAAGCACTACGGCCGTTCGATGGACACCGTACGGTCACTGGAGCTAGAATCGTTCATATTGACTAAGTTGACAAAGCCCTCCGTCCCCGTCATCTTAGTAGGCCCAGAAGTCAGCCTCCCACTATGGTGGGTCCCAGCTAGCAGGGGGAGTATTCATTTTTTTGTGCGTAACAAGGAGGCACTTCCTTGCGTGCGAATATATAGCTGGTGGGTCCGACCTGTCAGCGGGGGGAACATTTTTTCACGAAATACAGAGGCCCTTCTGGTGGGTCCCAGCTGTCAGGTGGAGGAATCATTCTTCTGCGTGTAATAAGGAGGCTCTTCCTTGCGTGTGACCGTGGACTCAGTTGTCAGCCTCTCCACATACAGTCCACTTCCAATGGATGTCGTTCGTTGACCACGTTGACCATGCCGCGCGAGAGCACCAGGGCAGTGGACGACGGCGAGGCCTAGGAAGGGAACGACACGGAGCCAGGGAAGACTCGGCAGTTGTTTCCCACGCGGAGGGGAGTATGAGGGTTTACTGGTTCATCTGCCGTCCCCGGAGAATAACAATAGGTGTGGGTGAGTAGAGGGATGGCTAGGCCAGCGAAGGGAGTACGGTGGGGCGGTGAGGCCTGCGCGGCAGCACAGCCGACCGCAGGAGGAGGTAGCAGGCAATCTCGCCGGCACTTGTTTGAGCGGCTGGAGCAGGAAGAGCAGAGATTGAAGAAGCACAACGGCCGTTGGATGGACATCCAACAGTCACTGCTTGTGCGTCAACCTTTTTTTAGGGAAGCCTCAAATCTATGGAAAACAGCATACAACCCATTTGCCATTATTTCTAATAATTTACAGCCAATTTGCTAATTCTTAAGGTTTTTTTGCAGCACATATTCTTTTTGTTAGCATTACAGCCCATATTGTGGCCACGATTAAAAAATTATACGAAATTTTGCATATTTCGGTGCGGTTTGAACTGTTTTTAATCCCGAAATTTTGAGTCACATTCAAACTAATTTTAAAAATAAATGTATATCAATATAAAATCCAACAAATTGTCCACGCATAAAAATCAATGGAATTTAAAATCTCGAAATGAAAAAAACAAATTTGAAACTAATTGCCGGTTTGATGTGTTTTAAAAATGTACAACCCATTTCTCATTACTGATAGGCCAGTTTCTGGGCCAGCCAAATGAAGCTCTCCTCGTCTTGAAAGATTTGCAGCCCAACAGGTCTGACAAGGCGACTTACTTGACAAAGCACAAAAAAACTGGGCTAGCCATTTTCAGAAAGAAAGAAAAACTACTGGGCTGGTCTGTGTGAAACATAAGAAAATGCCGTCTAGACAGGACAGAATGCCCCGCACAACCCATTTGACACCCTGCTTTCGTCTAAAAAACAAATTAGATAAATGCCACTCCAATTATGGCGATTCATAAAAATGCCACTGCAATTTCCAAACTTTGAAAAATGCCACTGCAATTTTTGCAAACTTTGAAAAACTCCACTGCAGTTTTTTGCAAACTTTGAAAAACGCCACTCCAGACTTTGAAAAATGCCACTGGAAATGGCATTAAATGGCATTTTTCAAAGGTTGTAAATTGCAGTGGCATTTCTCGGAATCACCAGATTTGGAGTGGCATTTATCAAATTAACCCAAAACAAAAATAATTGGGCGAGCTGCTGGGTCCCTGGTGTCAGCCGCTCCTTGTGCAATTCTCTCGTTTATTGACTATGTTGACAATGGCATGAGACCGAGATGTCAGAAATCCATTAGGAGGAGCCATTTTTTATTGGCTTGAAATAAGGAGGCACTTGCTTGCATACTGCCATGACCTTGGTGGGTCTCTGCTATCATCGTCTCCATGTACAATCATCTCCTGATTGTGTATGTGTCAACCTGGTAGGCCGACAAGTCAGCCTCTAAACCCATGGCGGACAAATAAAACCCATTAAAGAAAATAACAACCCATTCCATACATTCAAACGGAAAGTTCAACATTCAGAGCAAAGTAACATGTCTAATCTAGATATAGAGTACTGAACTTCCACGTTGACAACCATCATAGCCAAGTTAACTATCTACTCCCACTAATACTCTAATAGTGTACAAGTACTAACTTACTCTTAGCTAACTAGACGACGGCCGCCATCTGCGGTACACGCTAAACGCCGGCACCGGCGTCCTTCGCATCGCCTCAGACTTGCCAGAGGTGCGATAGGGAGCGTTGCTCGCACGCGTTGGTCCTTTCCATGCCGGCGTGGTCCACTGAAGCTTCAGCTTCTAAGCTGGAAACCCACTTGACGAGCTGGTAGTAAAATTCAACGTCGCGAACATGTGCGTGCCTGACAGCCTCCAGGGCTATTTGTCGGGCGCCGGCCCCCACGTAGTCGGCCCAGTTACGGGCGCTCTGCTCGCGACTCAGAGCGTCGGTGTGCTGCTGCTCCATGTCCCGCTGGAGGTGCAAATCAGTGATACGCTGCTCCTCCGCCAGGCGGTCACGCACCAACAACTCCTCATACTCTGCATTGCCATCTAAAGACCGATAGAATGCCTCCTCCCTCCGTCTGCCTTCCAGTGAAAAACCGAACACTAGTTCCAGCGGTGACCGCCTCTGGCGTCGCCTATCGCGGACGGGCGGGGGCATGGCGGACGTGGCGAGAGCGAGGATAAGTGGCGAGCGACATCGGGCCGGTGGGGGCTTATGAGGATAGGGCGAGTTGGGTGATGGTGCCACCAGAGAAGGCCAGGAAACAGTAATTATCAGCAGAAGGTAGGCGAACCAGCGTGTCGCGGAAAACGCGACGGTCATTGCGGTCATTGGAATTCAATGCATAAGGAGGCATGACTTAGCGCGCCAGCTTGCCGTGGAAAACTAGAAAAACTAAAATTATGACTGTGTCGTCCCGTCCCGTCAGTGGTGTGTCCTATCCGTGCTGGGTCGCACGTCGGCATGACGGTCAAACGAGTGCACTCGAATCATCCAGATGAGGTACTCCCTCCCTGTCAAAAATGATTCCACCACTCATCATCTACCTTGGTTGGTGAGATTTTTGAATTAAGCCCTGCAAACCGGAAAGGAGGTAGCACGTGCGTGATCCGCTATTTATTCGTGTAGGATCGAGTAGGTCGGATAGTGTACGTGTATGATTGAGTAGGTCGGATGGTGTACGTGTAGGATCGCATTAGCTGATGAACGTTCGCTGGGAGATAAGGCATTTGCAAACATTTTTGCTGGCAGTTTCTTCAGATTCACATGGCATTTTCTTCAGAGCAGCTTGTTAGTTTCTTCAGAGGTAGGCATTTTTATTCAAAAAACTGCCACTTTGGATCTTGCGTTGCAACTAAAACTACCAGGAGCACATTACTAGGTTAGCTAGTGATCGATCGGTAACTTGTAAACACTGAGCGAACAGAAAGAAGGAACTGTTAGTAACTTGTAAACACTGAGAACACAGAAATAAGGATCATGCTGTGCACAGTAAGAGCCGATCCGTTCGAAATGTTCACATGACACTTACAGGCCTGGCATTGTAATATGTTCACATTAGTAGCCCAAATTCAAAACCAACTAGTGCGATTCCCATACATAAGATCAACATGTTAATGCATCTCAATGATTCACAGATCATATACAAATATGTAGCTCCAAAAGCAAAGATCCAGAAAAAACATATGTTCTTCCTACTAACATGGATGCTTCTCTTGGCCAACATTCAGTACAGAGTGAAAGGCAAATTTGTTTGTGAAGTCTACAATTCCTCTTGCAAACATAAGTGGTTTCACCAACAGCTGGAACCATGAACATCCACTGCAATATGATTTGGTCTTCTCTCAATCACACAGCGAGACTATTTTCGGAATACAAACTTTAACTGAGGCAAAATGATGCCCATTGTATAATCAAACCAAAGCAATGAAGCACCCAGTGTTGGCCAATAAATAGCACAATACTACTTTTCTGCAGTTCATGAAGTGACTATCCAATCTTTCTGTGTCTATTTTCAAATGGCACTGCATGCAGTGACTATACTATTCTCTTGTGCAGTTCAACCAAAACTGTGGTCACTTTGTTTGTTTGCCAGATAGCAATGTGCATAAATCTCTGTCTGCACAAATATCAAGCAGCTAGTAAACATATACCCCACCTTGTATTTTCGGTTTAAACACGTCTCTTCCGCTTAGCATCTGTCATGTTTTGCACTGGACAATTTGATACAGTCATGTTTTTCCCTGGACAATTTCATACTGAATTGATTTGCTGGTTCAGCGCAGAAATATAGCGCCTATTCTTCATCAGACCAAGGATATCCATGTTCGCAGTGATGGAAGAGGTGAAATCGACACAACTGAAATTGAGCATCCAATCATTGAATCATGTCCTGCACCTCCAATGTAGGTCCACCCTGCCAATAAATTCACATGAAAACCACTAGTATTACTATCTAATGACAGTACAAAAATAGTAGAAAGATAGTAGCAAACCATGTACCTTCGTAATGAACAACTCATAGTGCCACCAATTGGATATAAAGGTTTGGAAGAAAACATGCTCCTAATGTTGAACCATTTGGACTTTTTGTGCAGTTCCACTAAAATTGAGCATCCCTGTATGCATAGATATTGAAAGTGTGATTACTATAAAAGTGGCACTACTTGAAGCATAGACTCACAAATATAAGCATTCCAATTTCTTAATGGGAAAAGGTAGCAAGATTATTTCTAACCACCTGTTTGAAGGAATAAATAAGGCAACAACAGCTGATGTCAGGAAGGCATACATAGTTTTTTTTTTCTGAAAAATTGAACCATTCCTGACCTTTCCTCTTCTTTTAAGCATATTTTGTGTAGTTCAACTAAAATAAAATGCCATCACTGCCTTGACAATTTAGTGACACCGTACAAAAGGAAATGACTTAACATTACATCATGATGCCAGGTATGTAGTCGACAGGCATTAGAGACAAACATACAGACCTCCTCTGATAACATAATGAACATTAATTTTAACAAAGGTGTGACTAGCTTTACCGGGATAATTTGAGTGAACTCTACACCCTCTGTTCCTTAATAGAAGACGTTTTCGCAGTTCAATTTAAAGTACCCAAATGTCTAGTATTTATAAAAACAGGTAGTAGTTTTCTTGAGCACATATCTGGGAAAGCTTGCCACACTTTATATATGTCCATACGCTAATGCAAGACCATTCAAATAGTACAAATATACACTAATCCAGTGGCTAGTGCAACAGTAGAGTAGTTATTTTATTACAGGGTATAGTACAATGGTTTTACTAAACAGATTTCCATAAGCTCTAGCACTGGAAGATTTCTATAAGAATTAACAATACAAAATGTAAAGGTAACAAGTTTTAGCATTGGTATACTAGCTGTGCAAGAGCATTAAACCAAATACAAAAGTTTGAAGGTAACTAGCATTATTAACTAATGATAGTATAAAAAATTGCAAACCATGTACCTTCAAGGTAAATATCATTTCGAACTCAAGGGGACCTAAAAATTGCTATCCCAATCTTTATAATCGATCAAACATAAAAACTTGATCGAACGAATCAGGAGAACAACTAGAGGAGGAGGTGCCCACTCTTGACCTTTCCTCTTGACACTGTACAAAAAATTGACTTATCTCATGAAAGTGAGGTATGTAATATATAAGCATTAACAGTGCAAAAATCTGAAGGTAGTAATAAGATTCATCGTTGGTATACTGGCTGTGCAACATCATTAGAATACCTTAGCTGAAAAATCTTTAATACATCCACAATCAACAGCTAACCCTGAAATAATCCAGCGACATTAAATGGCATTGCTTAAATTTATTAGTGGCATTAGACTGAGTGCGGCATTAGTTAAATGTGACATCACTTTAGCAGTAGCATTGCCTGACTTGACCGCTGGCGTTATACTAACAACAAAAAAGTGGCAATAAGAGCATGGGAGGCCCATTCGGACAATGGGCGCACCAGTACGATGTGCCTCCACGGACGCATAGAGTGGTGAGGGAGGTATGGTTGCCCAGAGCAACAAATATCCAGGCAGCATATGTGGATTACGTCCCATTTTTGTTCTCTCTAGCCACCTTTTTCCTATGTAACAACAACAAAGCGATCGACCTGGTCATTCTCTATTGCGTTGTCATGCCTTTCTACCTGTCTTCAACCAAGAGACACAAGACTCGTTCCTTAGCTACGAATTTCCCCTTTTCAACCTAGATGCGGGTTCGATGCCTAGTCTCTTGGACAGTACAGTCTCCCTTCCTTTCCTTATTCAACCCAGACATGGATAAGTCTGCATGAAGTAGGGTTTCCTTTAATAGTACAAGTTAAGGTTTTCGTCTGCATGACCAGCAGAGCAGAGGATAGTAAATTGGGAAGATAGTGGAGTGGAAAAAGATCCACACGCAACGACGTGGCAAATGGGGCAATAGAACAAGGGTATGGTTCGAAAAGAGGTAGCATACCTAAGGGTCAGTGGGAAGTGGCTTCGCTCGTGGTCGTCGTCCTCTGCACACACTACGGCAGCAAGCTTGGGGACGGAGGCCATCCCGTGCGGGTGCTAGGTCTAAGAGGACGGCCTTGTCATCAGTGTGTGACCTCGCTCGCCGACGACGAGTGAGTCAACGCTGCATGTCCTTTCTGCCCCGGCGGATCTGTGACCACCAGTGAGGAGGGAGAGAGAGGCCGTCTTTTTAGATCTGGAGAGAGGGTGGTAGTGTGAGAAGCAAGTGGGCAACCCTTAGCAAGAAAGCGCGGAAGCTCCAGCTTATATATATTTTCTATACAGTACTAAAGGTGGAGTAGTGGTAGAGTAGTTTATATTTTCTCTGCATATAGTACCAGTTAACCGTGCTTCAAAACTGAATAGCACGCCATTAAAAAAATAAAGGTCGATAACTAATGCAGAACCTCTGGCCAACGCAGCCAGATCGCATTTTGCACGAGAAATTACACACCATGTTTCATTGACATGTGGTCCCGTTCCAACATGTTAGTGAGACGACAGTGAGTCCTTTTTTGCAATTTTCGAACGGACGTCTATGTAGGCCGGGGCACCTCTTCGAGAACCGTGGCAACCGTCCATTGACTCTTCGCCTTTCCCTCTCGATTTGGAACTGATATCGCACGCTCTTCCTCCCTCCTCCATTTGCATTCACCCTTCCTTCTGCCATTGTTCGATCGTCTTCTCCATGGAGGGAACAGGACAAAAATGACCCCATTATTCTTTCCCCGATCTGTATGATGACGCGGTGGAGGAACTCATTGATCGGTGCGACATCATCACCTCGGCTAGCATGGCAGGTTCGTTCAAGACCATTCTCAACTCAACTAATAACATCATTACAAGGAACCCAAGGGTCCAGGAGCGGTTTGATCTCCCCTATCTTCTTCGCCGTGATCCTGCTGACTGGCGCGCGGACGACGAAGGTCTCGCCTTGTGCAAGTTGATGCCGCTTGATAATGATGCGTGTGATGTTAAGATGCCATCGCTTGAGGGTAAGGCTTGGGTAGGCGCAAATGGAGATTGGGTTGTTTATATTGGGTACAACTGCGAGTGGGAACTTGTGAATGTGTACACTCGTCACCGGGTTCCACTTCGAAAAATCTCAAACTGCCTAGAGGTTGAGCACATCGGTATTCTACGTATGTTCAACTACGATCATGGTGACTGTCATCTACAGAAGATAGCAATTTGTTGAGTTCCCGACCGCTCTTGAGGTTATAGGAATGCTTGTGTTGTCGCTATCTTCGACAAGCTTGTCACCGTCCTTCATAGTTCGACTCGATGGATATTGCTCAAAAATCAGGTTCTATACACGGATGAGTACTGTGATGCAATTCAATACACGGGTCTTGTGTTTGCTGCCACCACTAGTGGCACTGTTTTTGCATGGAATCCTTATGATTTCGGTATGTTTGTCTTCCACCGTAATTATAATTGTTTCATCCACATGCATGCGGGTTAGCTAGTTTCCCTTTACTAATTAACCTTCTTGTGTTTCCAAGGTCCTGTGAACATTCCACCACCTATATTTGAAAAAAAAATATAACCAAGGGGGAGATGACAATGATGATGATCATGAGCATGAGGACCCATATACTTAGTGGCGCCTAGCAACTTATTCCGATGGATCACTTCTTCTTGTCTGTATACAGGGAACAACTGATGTTACTAAGGAAGTAGGTGTTGTCTCCCATGGTTGCACTCTCCGGACCTATTCCTACATCTGTTGCAGGGTATTCGGGATGGATACTACTGTGCTAGCGCCAACACCTTCTCCCTAGTTTAGTATTGATACTCTTGGAGGAAACTCGCTCTTCCTTGGACAAAACTATCCAATGATGGTGAAAGGCGATCCAGCTGTTGTTGACGCAATGTTACTACCATTTATGAGAAGCAACTGTATCTATACCTCGGACATTGCTATGGTTCCCTACCGTGGCTATCACAATATGCATCCTGACATAGGCGCTTCAGCCTGGATGATCAGTCCCGCGTTGGTCTCGAGATTGACAGTAGCCGCCCTTCCTAGAGAATCACTTCTGGTTCAAAGCAAGCGTTTCTAATGCCGACGGGTGGTTGAGCTGAAGTTCATTTCATTGCTTGTTATTTGTTGTGTGATGAAAACTTTAGTATTTATAATGTATCCTCGTTGTCGTTGTGGGTTGATGACCTGTTGTATGTAATAAAATGATATGCCTATGATAAACTTACTAAATTTATGAATGGCTTTCGAGTCGCTTCTCTGAGTGGGTGCTGCGATGAGGCAAGAAAAATATTTTCTGAATACATAATTGTACGTGCATTGCAACAGGTTATCTTATGAGTCCAATCAACAATAGTACTACTATTTGTACTAGCTTCACATGCTTCGCGCGCCGGGCGGGTGTTTTTACTATAGCTACGAATCCCATCATCCTAGGTCCTCGGATGAGTCCAGTAGAAATTGCATTCTGATGTTTGGGTTCAAACTTTCAAAACTGCTGCACTATCTCTACGTCTACGTATACGTAATACAACAAGTTTTGAACTTGAGACCAGCCACCCACCCGCACAAAGAACACTTTTTAACCTAGCACAGACTCCAGGAAATTTGGCCACAGTGTGAAGTGGGCCATATGTTAATGTGTTCGCTGTACGTAACCAACACCTCGAATCCTCGATATATAGTAGGGTGGCATGGGCTAGAAAAAGCATTCACGTCCAGGAGTATGGCACACACCACCAACATGACTTCCGTCTGACACCATATTTCTTGGAGTCTGTGCTATAGCTATCTCTTCAACCTCCTCATTTCTCTAACTTGGCCATCGCACAGCGGGCGAGGTGGGGGTTTGCCGATAGTCGGTTTCCTCAACCGCGGTCCCACTTGTAAGGCCAACTCCAACGCACGACCCCAAACGGACCTCCATTTTGCCCGGATTCTGTCCATTTGGGTAGGGCAATGGGTTCGTGTCCGGGCCATTTCTCGGATGCGGAGGCCATGCGCCCAACGCGCCGACGCATCCCGGCCGCGTACATTTTTCTTTGCAAACACATATCTTTTTTTCATCATTGATTTTTGGTACATGGAAATACATCACCAAAATTTGACTAGAAAATCAAGACCAAAGAAAACAAGAACCACAAGAATACATTTTAGAAGATATCGAACTTCCATAACTGCTCCTGTAAGTTGGATTAGTGCCTTCTCGATGCATTCATTGTTGATCTACGGAGGCACAATCTTGCGTGCTTCTTTATTCTTTGAGTGTAAATAAGTAGACGTTGCTTCCTCGCATCTAGTCTCATGTCTAGCCTCTATTCTATCAACAAGTGCACTAGTCTCATCTCTAGCCTCTATGCTAGCTAAAAGTGCTAGAATCTCTACTAAATTGCGCTCTATCAATATATTGATATACTCTTCTTCCCAATACCAAAACTTGCATCCATTCTATACAATAAAATTTTAAGTTAGCACAATTATTCTAATCTGAGAGCACAACCGAAGCTAAAGTAGCACATACCCCATCGGTTGAGCACTTGATGAACACCCATCCGGGATGTTCCGGCATTGTAGACACGCGGCGTAAGACCTTCTTTGGGAAGTCGTCGCATGTAATGAGTGGCAATAGTGCGCCGACGAGCTTTTGGGCCAGCACCGAGCCCGGCCGACCGCCATTCATGTATCTGCCGACGAACCACCAATGGTGTAGATCTGAGCAGCTAGAGGAGGAGTCAGTACCTGCATGCGGCCTTGCAGCCTTGCCACGGCCTTTCGGCCCGGTGCCCAGCCAGTCCATGGCGCGGCGCAGCCTCCCACAGCCGGACGAGCTCAAGCCCGACCGGATCCGCTCCAAATCCGGCCGTCGGGTGTGAAAAACATGTAGCCGTGGTTGGCTAGCTCCGGGGCGTTGAGGGAAAGGGGGCTGAGTGAGCACGCGTCCGAGCTGCATGCACTGGAGTTGGCCTAGCGGCATGGCGGACCAATCGTGTGGTGGTGGTGCGAAGTGGCTTTGCTCGTGAGGGGGCCGGAAGCCATCCCGCGCGGGTGCTAGGTCTGACAGGACGGCCTTGTCGTCAGTGTGTCACCTCTGTGGCAACCGTCCGCTCCCCACTAGACTCTTCGTTGACATGTGGTCCCGTTCCAACATGTCAATGAGACGATAGCGAGTCCTTTTGTACAATTTCCGGACGGACGTCTATGTAGGCCGGGGCGCCTCTTCATGTACCATGGCAACCGTCCACCGACTCTTCGCCTTTCCTTCTCGATTTGGAATTGCTGTCACACGCTCTTCCTCCGTCCTCCATTTGCCTTCACCCTTCCTTCTGCCATTGTTCGATCGTCTTCTCCATGGAGGGAATAGGCCGGAAACGACCCTGTTATTCTAGCCCCGATCTGAGTGATGACGTGGTAGAGGAACTCATTGATCGGTGCAATGTCATCACCTCGGCTAGCATGGCAGGTTCGATCAAGACCATTCTCGACTCAACTAATAACATCATTACAAGGAATCCAAGGGTCCAGGAGCGGTTTGATCTCCCCTATCTTCTTCACCATGACCCTGCTGACTGGTGCACGGACGACAGAGGCCTCACCTTGTGCAAGTTGGTGCTGCTTGATAATGATACGTGTGATGTTAAGATGCCATCGCTTGAGGGTAAGGCTTGGGCAGGCGCAAATGGAGATTGGGTTGTTTATATTGGGTACAACTGTGAGTGGGAACTTGTGAATGTGTACACTCGTCACCGGGTTCCACTTCGAAAAATCTCAGACCGCCCAGAGGTTGAGGACACCGGTATTCTATGTACGTTCAACTATGATCATGGTGATTGTCGTCTACAGAAGATAGCAATTTGTCAAGTTCCCGACCGCTCTTGGGATTACAAGGACTATGGAGTTGTTGCTATCTTCGACAAGCTTCTTGCCTTCCTTCATAGTTCGACTGGATGGATATTGCTCAAAAATTAGTTTCTATACATGGATTTGTACTATGATGCAATTCAATATGAGTGTCTTGTGTTTGCTGCCACCACTCATGGCACTGTTTTTGCATGGAATCCTTATGCTTTCGGTACGTTTGTCTTCCACCGTAATTATAATTGTTTCATCCACATGCATGCGGGTTAGCTATAGTTTCCCTTTACTAACTAACCTTCTTGTGTTTCCAAGGTCATGTGAACATTCCACCACCTATACTTGAAAAAATATGTAACCAAGGGGGAGATGACGATGATGATGATCACGAGCATGAGGACGCATATACTCAGTGGCGCCTGACAACTTATTCCGATGGATCAACTCTTCTTGTCTGTATACAGGGCACCGCTCATGTTACTAAGGAAGCAGGTGTTGTCTCCCATGGTCACACTGTCCGGACCTATTCCTACAACCATTGCAGGGTATTCGGGATGGATACTACTGTTCTAGTGCCAACACCTTCCCCCTGGTTTAGTATTGATACTCTTGGAGGAAACTCGCTCTTCCTTGGACAAAACTATCCAATGATGGTGAAAGGCGATCCAGCTGTTGTTGATGCAATGTTACTACCATTTATGAGAAGCAACTGTATCTATACCTCGGACATTGCTATGGTTCCCTACCGTGGCTATCACAATATGCATCCTGACATAGGCCGCTTCAGCCTGGATGATCAGTCCTGCGTTGGTCTCGAGATTGACAGTAGCCGCCCTTCCTAGAGAATCACTTTTGGTTCAAAGCAAGCGTTTCTAATGCCGACGAATGGTTGAGCTGAAGTTCATTTCATTGCTTGTTATTTGTTGTGTGATGAAAACTTTAGTATTTATAATGTATCCTCGTTGTCGTTGTGGGTTGATGACCTGTTGTATGTAATAAAATGATATGCCTATGATAAACTTACTAAATTTATGAATGGCTTTCGAGTCGCTTCTCTGAGTGGGTGCTGCGATGAGGCAAGAAAAATATTTTCTGAATACATAATTGTACATGCATTGCAACAGATTATCTTATGAGTCCAATCAACAATAGTACTACTATTTGTACTAGCTTCACATGCTTCACGCGCCGGGCGGGTGTTTTTACTATAGCTGCGAATCCCATCATCCTAGGTCCTCGGATGAGTCCAGTAGAAATTGCATTCTGATGTTTGGGTTCAAACTTTCAAAACTGCTGCACTATCTCTACGTCTACGTATACGTAATACAACAAGTTTTGAACTTGAGACCAGCCACCCACCCGCACAAAGAACACTTTTTAACCTAGCACAGACTCCAGGAAATTTGGCCACAGTGTGAAGTGGGCCATATGTTAATGTGTTCGCTGTACGTAACCAGCACCTCGAATCCTCGATATATAGTAGGGTGGCATGGGCTAGAACAAGCATTCACGTCCAGGAGTATGGCACACACCACCAACATGACTTCCGTCTGACACCATATTTCTTGGAGTCTGTGCTATAGCTATCTCTTCAACCTCCTCGTTTCTCTAACTTGGCCATCGCACAGCGGGTGAGGTGGGGGTTTGCCGATAGTCGGTTTCCTCAACCGCGGTCCCACTTGTAAGGCCAACTCCAACGCACGACCCCAAACGGACCTCCATTTTGCCCGGATTCTGTCCATTTGGGTAGGGCAATGGGTTCGTGTCCGGGCCATTTCTCGGATGCGGAGGCCATGCGCCCAACGCGCCGACGCATCCCGGCCGCGTACATTTTTCTTTGCAAACACATATCTTTTTCTCATCATTGATTTTTGGTACATGGAAATACATCACCAAAATTTGACTAGAAAATCAAGACCAAAGAAAACAAGAACCACAAGAATACATTTTAGAAGATATCGAACTTCCATAACTGCTCCTGTAAGTTGGATTAGTGCCTTCTCGATGCATTCATTGTTGATCTACGGAGGCACAATCTTGCGTGCTTCTTTATTCTTTGAGTGTAAATAAGTAGACGTTGCTTCCTCGCATCTAGTCTCATGTCTAGCCTCTATTCTATCAACAAGTGCACTAGTCTCATCTCTAGCCTCTATGCTAGCTAAAAGTGCTAGAATCTCTACTAAATTGCGCTCTATCAATATATTGATATACTCTTCTTCCCAATACCAAAACTTGCATCCATTCTATACAATAAAATTTTAAGTTAGCACAATTATTCTAATCTGAGAGCACAACCGAAGCTAAAGTAGCACATACCCCATCGGTTGAGCACTTGATGAACACCCATCCGGGATGTTCCGGCATTGTAGACACGCGGCGTAAGACCTTCTTTGGGAAGTCGTCGCATGTAATGAGTGGCAATAGTGCGCCGACGAGCTTTTGGGCCAGCACTGAGCCCGACCGACAGCCATTCATGTATCTGCCGACGAACCGCCAACGGTTTAGATCTGAGCGGCTAGAGGAGGAGTCAGTACCTGCATGCGGCCTTGCAGCCTTGCCAGGGCCTTTCGGCCCGGTGCCCAGCCAGTCCATGGCGCGGCGCAGCCTCCCACAGCCGGGCGAGCTCAAGACCGACCGGATCCGCTCCAAATCCGACCGTCGGGTGTGTAAAACATGTAGCCATGGTTGGCTAGCTCCGGGGCGTTGAGGGAAAGGGGGCTGAGCGAACACGCGTCCGAGCTGCACGCACTGGAGTTGGCCTAGCGGCATGGCGGACCAATCGTGTGGTGGTGGTGCGAAGTGGCTTTGCTCGTGAGGGGGCCGGAAGCCATCCCGCGCGGGTGCTAGGTCTGACAGGACGGCCTTGTCGTCAGTGTGTCACCTCTGTGGCAACCGTCCGCTCCCCACTAGACTCTTCGTTGACATGTGGTCCCGTTCCAACATGTCAATGAGACGATAGCGAGTCCTTTTGTACAATTTCCGGACGGACGTCTATGTAGGCCGGGGCGCCTCTTCATGTACCATGGCAACCGTCCACCGACTCTTCGCCTTTCCTTCTCGATTTGGAATTGCTGTCACACGCTCTTCCTCCGTCCTCCATTTGCCTTCACCCTTCCTTCTGCCGTTGTTCGATCGTCTTCTCCATGGAGGGAATAGGCCGGAAACGACCCTGTTATTCTAGCCCCGATCTGAGTGATGACGTGGTAGAGGAACTCATTGATCGGTGCAATGTCATCACCTCGGCTAGCATGGCAGGTTCGATCAAGACCATTCTCGACTCAACTAATAACATCATTACAAGGAATCCAAGGGTCCAGGAGCGGTTTGATCTCCCCTATCTTCTTCACCATGACCCTGCTGACTGGTGCGCGGACGACAGAGGCCTCACCTTGTGCAAGTTGGTGCCTCTTGATAATGATACGTGTGATGTTAAGATGCCATCGCTTGAGGGTAAGGCTTGGGCAGGCGCAAATGGAGATTGGGTTGTTTATATTGGGTACAACTGTGAGTGGGAACTTGTGAATGTGCACGCTCATCACCGGGTTCCACTTCGAAAAATCTCAGACCGCCCAGAGGTTGAGGACACCGGTATTCTATGTACGTTCAACTATGATCATGGTGATTGTCGTCTATAGAAGATAGCAATTTGTCAAGTTCCCGACCGCTCTTGGCATTACAAGGACTATGGAGTTGTTGCTATCTTCGACAAGCTTCTTGCCTTCCTTCATAGTTCGACTGGATGGATATTGCTCAAAAATTAGTTTCTATACATGGATTTGTACTGTGATGCAATTCAATATGAGTGTCTTGTGTTTGCTGCCACCACTCGTGGCACTGTTTTTGCATGGAATCCTTATGCTTTCGGTACGTTTGTCTTCCACCGTAATTATAATTGTTTCATCCACATGCATGCGGGTTAGCTATAGTTTCCCTTTACTAACTAACCTTCTTGTGTTTCCAAGGTCCTGTGAACATTCCACCACCTATACTTGAAAAAATATGTAACCAAGGGGGAGATGACGATGATGATGATCACGAGCATGAGGACGCATATACTCAGTGGCGCCTGACAACTTATTCCGATGGATCAACTCTTCTTGTCTGTATACAGGGCACCACTCATGTTACTAAGGAAGAAGGTGTTGTCTCCCATGGTCACACTCTCCGAACCTATTCCTACAACCATTGCAGGGTATTCGGGATGGATACTACTGTTCTAGTGCCAACACCTTCCCCCTGGTTTAGTATTGATACTCTTGGAGGAAACTCGCTCTTCCTTGGACAAAACTATCCAATGATGGTGAAAGGCGATCCAGCTGTTGTTGATGCAATGTTACTACCATTTATGAGAAGCAACTGTATCTATACCTCGGACATTGCTATGGTTCCCTACCGTGGCTATCACAATATGCATCCTGACATAGGCCGCTTCAGCCTGGATGATCAGCCCTGCGTTGGTCTCGAGATTGACAGTAGCCGCCCTTCCTAGAGAATCACTTTTGGTTCAAAGCAAGCGTTTCTAATGCCGACGGGTGGTTGAGCTGAAGTTCATTTCATTGCTTGTTATTTGTTGTGTGATGAAAACTTTAGTATTTATAATGTATCCTCGTTGTCGTTGTGGGTTGATGACCTATTGTATGTAATAAAATGATATGCCTATGATAAACTTACTAAATTTATGAATGGCTTTCGAGTCGCTTCTCTGAGTGGGTGCTGCGATGAGGCAAGAAAAATATTTTCTGAATACATAATTTTACGTGCATTGCAACAGATTATCTTATGAGTCCAATCAACAATAGTACTACTATTTGCACTAGCTTCACATGCTTCACGCGCCGGGCGGGTGTTTTTACTATAGCTACGAATCCCGTCATCTTAGGTCCGCGGATGAGTCCAGTAGAAATTGCATTCTGATGTTTGGGTTCAAACTTTCAAAACTACTGCACTATCTCTACGTCTACGTATACGTAATACAACAAGTTTTGAACTTGAGACCAGCCACCCACCCGCACAAAGAACACTTTTTAACCTAGCACAGACTCCAGGAAATTTGGCCACAGTGTGAAGTGGGCCATATGTTAATGTGTTCGCTGTACGTAACTAGCACCTCGAATCCTCGATATATAGTAGGGTGGCATGGGCTAGAACAAGCATTCACGTCCAGGAGTATGGCACACACCACCAACATGACTTCCGTCTGACACCATATTTCTTGGAGTCTGTGCTATAGCTATCTCTTCAACCTCCTCGTTTCTCTAACTTGGCCATCGCACAACAGGCGAGGTGGGGGTTTGCCGATAGTCGGTTTCCTCAACCGCGGTCCCACTTGTAAGGCCAACTCCAACGCACGACCCCAAACGGACCTCCATTTTGCCAGGATTCTTTCCATTTGGGTAGGGCAATGGGTTTGTGTCCGGGCCATTTCTCGGATGCGGAGGCCATGCGCCCAACGCGCCGACGCATCCCGGCCGCGTACATTTTTCTTTGCAAACACATATCTTTTTTTCATCATTGATTTTTGGTAGATGGAAATACATCACCAAAATTTGACTAGAAAATCAAGACCAAAGAAAACAAGAACCACAAGAATACATTTTAGAAGATATCGAACTTCCATAACCGCTCCTGTAAGTTGGATTAGTGCCTTCTCAATGCATTCATTGTTGATCTACGGAGGCACAATCTTGCGTGCTTCTTTATTCTTTGAGTGTAAATAAGTAGACGTTGCTTCCTCGCATCTAGTCTCATGTCTAGCCTCTATTCTATCAACAAGTGCACTAGTCTCATCTCTAGCCTCTATGCTAGCTAAAAGTGCTAGAATCTCTACTAAATTGCGCTCTATCAATATATTGATATACTCTTCTTCCCAATACCAAAACTTGCATCCATTCTATACAATAAAATTTTAAGTTAGCACAATTATTCTAATCTGAGAGCACAACCGAAGCTAAAGTAGCACATACCCCATCGGTTGAGCACTTGATGAACACCCATCCGGGATGTTCCGGCATTGTAGACACGCGGCGTAAGACCTTCTTTGGGAAGTCGTCGCATGTAATGAGTGGCAATAGTGCGCCGACGAGCTTTTGGGCCAGCACTGAGCCCGGCCGACAGCCATTCATGTATCTACCGACGAACCGCCAACGGTGTAGATCTGAGCGGCTAGAGGAGGAGTCAGTACCTGCATGCGGCCTTGCAGCCTTGCCAGGGCCTTTCGGCCCGGTGCCCAGCCAGTCCATGGCGCGGCGCAGCCTCCCACAGCCGGGCGAGCTCAAGCCCGACCGAATCCGCTCCAAATCCGGCCGTCGGGTGTGAAAAACATGTAGCCGTGGTTGGCTAGCTCCGGGGCGTTGAGGGAAAGGGGGCTGAGCGAGCACGCGTCCGAGCTGCACGCACTGGAGTTGGCCTAGCGGCATGGCGGACCAATCGTGTGGTGGTGGTGCGAAGTGGCTTTGCTCGTGAGGGGGCCGGAAGCCATCCCGCACGTGTGCTAGGTTTGACAGGACGGCCTTGTCGTCAGTGTGTCACCTCTGTGGCAACTGTCCGCTCCCCACTAGACTCTTCGTTGACATGTGGTCCTGTTCCAACATGTCAATGAGACGATAGCGAGTCCTTTTGTACAATTTCCGGACGGACGTCTATGTAGGCCGGGGCGCCTCTTCATGTACCATGGCAACCGTCCACCGACTCTTCGCCTTTCCTTCTCGATTTGGAATTGCTGTCACACGCTCTTCCTCCCTCCTCCATTTGCCTTCACCCTTCCTTCTGCCATTGTTCGATCGTCTTCTCCATGGAGGGAATAGGCCGGAAACAACCCTGTTATTCTAGCCCCGATCTGAGTGATGACGTGGTAGAGGAACTCATTGATCGATGCAATGTCATCACCTCGGCTAGCATGGCAGGTCCGATCAAGACCATTCTCGACTCAACTAATAACATCATTACAAGGAATCCAAGGGTCCAGAAGCGGTTTGATCTCCCCTATCTTCTTCACCATGACCCTGCTGACTGGTGCGCGGACGACAGAGGCCTCACCTTGTGCAAGTTGGTGCCACTTGATAATGATACGTGTGATGTTAAGATGCCATCGCTTGAGGGTAAGGCTTGGGCAGGCGCAAATGGAGATTGGGTTGTTTATATTGGTTACAACTGTGAGTGGGAACTTGTGAATGTGTACACTCATCACCGGGTTCCACTTCGAAAAATCTCAGACCGCCCAGAGGTTGAGGACACCGGTATTCTATGTACGTTCAACTATGATCATGGTGATTGTCGTCTACAGAAGATAGCAATTTGTCAAGTTCCCGACCGCTCTTGGGATTACAAGGACTATGGAGTTGTTGCTATCTTCGACAAGCTTCTTGCCTTCCTTCATAGTTCGACTGGATGGATATTGCTCAAAAATTAGTTTCTATACATGGATTTGTACTGTGATGCAATTCAATATGAGTGTCTTGTGTTTGCTGCCACCACTCGTGGCACTGTTTTTGCACGGAATCCTTATGCTTTCGGTACGTTTGTCTTCCACCGTAATTATAATTGTTTCATCCACATGCATGCGGGTTAGCTATAGTTTCCCTTTACTAACTAACCTTCTTGTGTTTCCAAGGTCCTGTGAACATTCCACCACCTATACTTGAAAAAATATGTAACCAAGGGGGAGATGACGACGATGATGATCACGAGCATGAGGACGCATATACTCAGTCGCGCCTGACAACTTATTCCGATGGATCAACTCTTCTTGTCTGTATACAGGGCACCGCTCATGTTACTAAGGAAGCAGGTGTTGTCTCCCATGGTCACACTCTCCGGACCTATTCCTACAACCATTGCAGGGTATTCGGGATGGATACTACTGTTCTAGTGCCAACACCTTCCCCCTGGTTTAGTATTGATACTCTTGGAGGAAACTCGCTCTTCCTTGGACAAAACTATCCAATGATGGTGAAAGGCGATCCAGCTGTTGTTGATGCAATGTTACTACCATTTATGAGAAGCAACTGTATCTATACCTTGGACATTGCTATGGTTCCCTACCGTGGCTATCACAATATGCATCCTGACATAGGCCGCTTCAGCCTGGATGATCAGCCCTGCGTTGGTCTTGAGATTGACAGTAGCCGCCCTTCCTAGAGAATCACTTTTGGTTCAAAGCAAGCGTTTCTAATGCCGACGAGTGGTTGAGCTGAAGTTCATTTCATTGCTTGTTATTTGTTGTGTGATGAAAACTTTAGTATTTACTAGAATGTTTTGTTGGAACTAATCTATAATCCAACATGTATCCTCGTTGTCATTGTGTGTTGATGACTTGTTGTATGTAATGAATGGTGCATTTGCATATGCATGTCATAAACTCAATTTATAAATGGTTTTCGACTCACTTCTTGGAGTGTTAGTGTCGTAGTAGTATAGCCAGCATCTGTAGTAGTATGAAGTTGCCACATCACATAGAGCCAACCAATAGTTAGTTCTAGTTAGATCAACTAGAACTAGGTGTCGCACGGAGGCTAAGAAATATGGTGATATCATGATTGCGTGAGGTGGGCTTGTATGTAGTATCATGTAGGAACAGGGCTTGCCGTGTTTCCTACTCCTCCGGTCTAAATGTGGAGAAGATTTGGTCGAGTTCTTCCTCCTTTTGCCAACACGTGGGACATCCAGCATCCAGGTCGTGTCATGCAAGAAAATGGAGTGGTAGTTCAAGCCACGTGATTTGCATCTTGGGTTAAACTGTATATAGAATCTTACTACTCTTGAGTAACTCCAAAAGCGGCCGCCGAAGATCTTTATTGGATTTGTTTTTCATCACCAACACGTCGAGGTGAAAGATGTGCAAGTTCAGTGGGTCCTCTTGCGTTTTCACTGACATGTGGGACCGCATGTGAGCAAACAGACGACGGGCTTCACGCGTCTGCTGGCTGGCTGAGAAGAGAGATAGAGGAGGGCTGAGCATGGACTCCAAGAAATTTGTTCTACATAACCAGCACCTCGATATAGGCTCGATATAGTGGGGTGGCATGGGCCATAACTAGCATCCACGTCTAGCAGTACGGCACATGCCACCCACACAAGTCCCATCCGACACCAATTTTCTTGGAGTCCGTGCTACAACCATCTCTTCTCCCTCCTATTTTCTCAGCCATCACGCGATGGGCGAGGTGGGGGTTTGCTGATAGTCGGTTTGCTCAACTGTGGTCCCACTTGTAAGTGAAAATGCAACACTGCACGCATTCCCCCTTGAGCGGCGTGCCGGACCAATCGTGTGGGGGTGCAACACGAACACGACAGGCTTTTCCTTTTGAACTTGAAACTTGTAAAATTTCATTCTGCTCCATGGCGCGACCGATAGATAGAAATAACGATTTTCCCTAGAGTAATGGGAAGCTTGGTTCTGGCGTGGCTCATGCATGGAGTACGTACAAAAATTATGAAGTTGATGTGAAAGGTAAAATAATTACTAGTAGTACCATATACTACTACATGGATTTGACAGAAAGATAAAGATACATAAGGATCCATCAACGACATCCTCACGCCCTAGTGCGTCGGGTCACCAACCGACATGTGAGGAGCAGCGGTGTTGGCGGCGAGCTCAATATGCTTCTGAACAATGCCGTCCAAGGTTGCCCTACGGTCCAAGAAGGCCAGTGACCTATCGTCCTCCTCTGGCACGTAGTAGTCCTTGTGGACGATTTGCGCGTAGACGTGGGTGATTATGTTGATGGTTTCTTGCTGCACCAGGCGCTGCATGCGCGGCGAGCGCGACCTCGAGGTGGACATTCTCTGGCGCGACGACGGGTAGTCGAGGGCCACCAATGCGTCAAAGAGGTTGTCACCATAGAGTCCGTTGAGGGTGGCGGGCATCGCAGAGCCTGGGCGCGTGGGCTGGAGGTGTACGTCAAGGTCGTCCGCGAGCTTCTTGACGATGGTGAACTTGTCGAGGAAGCTGACGAGGACCTCGTCGAACAAGGAGATGAAGCTGTCGTCCAAGAGGCCTCTTGCCCTGGTGGCCTCAAGCACGACCTGGAGACGTTCCTCGGTGCCGGGCCGCAGGCCGGCGTCATGGACCATCTGGCACAGCCGGCTGATGCTTGCGCTCATCGCCTCCATGGGTCTAGCTTCTAGTCAACTTATCTTGCAATTGGAGTGATCACTCTTGCCCTTGGTTAGGGTGCGTAGGTGCATAGGATTTCGTAGATTGGACTGGTGGGGAGACTATATATGAGAACTGTAGACTACATTGCATTCACGTGTGTGTTGGCCATCTACTCCTCGGGCCTCTACTGCACCTGCCTTTGGTTGTATGATAGGTGGGCCGGCCACCTGTTGGGCCCACGTGTCATACACCCAAAGGTAGGTGTAGTAAATCAATGAAGTTGCGTCCCCCTTCGTGCCGGTGCAGTATAGTCATCTCACCGGACCTCTAGTTGGGGCCAAACGAGAGAACTTTGATGTTTACTGGTTTATTGTTCCCCTTTGCATTTTGCGCCAAGTTTTGACCTTTGATTTAACTAATAAAATGTTAATGCATGTAACAAAAAACGTTGTGTAAGTCACCTTATGAAAACCAAATAATCCCAAAACACTTAGGCACGGTAAAACTCCCTCCTCGTTTCTTATTTCATGACATATCAACCAATGGGAGATGTGGGCCATGCATGCTTTCAATGACTTGAGACTACCAAACATGACATGCAATTGTTAGTTCATTGCATGTAATCCTATTAATTAACAAAAATACATTAAGTTCTCTCGCTTTCCCCTTCGTCTTGGTCACGATTTACAACCTAAGAGCATGGTGAATAGTATAGCCAGCTGCTGGCTATATGATGTTGCCATGTCATATAGAGCCATCACTTGTAGCCACTCATACAATAAGGTTAGCTATAAGGCTGGCTATAAGAGCACTACTTTTTCTCATCTTCTCTCTCTCTCTTTCTTCATATTTATTGCATATCGGCCTAGGAATCTGCATATAGCTAGGCTCTTGCATGATAGCCCACTCCTCTTTTTCACTTGCTCTAAGAGACTTATACACCTAGACGGAGGGAGTAGTCTCAAGTCATTGGATGCATACGCACCCCACGTCTCGTATTGGGTGATTTCTTTTTTCGTGGCAAAAAACATGGAATGAGGTGGGTAGTTTAATGCACCACGCCTAAAATTTTTGGGATTACTATTTGGTTTTCGTAATGTGACTATGCACCAGTACGGAGGGAGTACAATAGTAGTCTCTGATTGCAATTTTTTGTTGGTAGCTTACAAAGCTGAGCGGTCGGTGAGTACAATAGTAGTCTGATTGATGAGAATTCAGATTTGAGCCATCTACCGGAAGGAATAAAACAATACACCATGTATTTATTTACAGAGGGAGTAGTACATTTTTTGTGACATGCATTACTACTAAATCCAGATGGACGTGGTAGTACTACTAAATCCAGACGGTGGTGCTAGTACAATTAGTAGTACTACCAATGTAGTAGTACTGTACTACCTGTTGGTCAAATTATTACGTGCTTCTCCTCAAGGATGGGAGAGTTGTTGGTGATGATGATGACGATGATTTCCCCCTCCAAGAGGGAAGTTCCCCTGGCGGAATCGCTCCGCCGGAGGGCAAAAGTGCTCCTGCCCAAGTTCCGCCTCGAGACAGCGGTGCTCCGTACCAAAAGTCTCCCATTTTTTCTAGGTCAAAATGACTTATATACCAAAATATGGGCACCGGAGGTGGGCCGAGGAGGCCACAACCCACCAGGGCGCGCCTGGGGGGCCTGGTGCGCCCAGGTGGGTTGTGCCCACCCGGTGGCCCCCCTCTGGTGGTTATTGGCTCCAGTATTTCTTAAATATTCCATAAAAAACCTCCGTGAAGTTTCAGCTTATTTGGAGTTGTGCAGAATAGGTGGCCTGACGTAGCTTTTCTAGGTCCAGATTTCCAGCTGCCGGAATTCTCCCTCTTGATGTGTACCTCGCAAATTATGAGAGAAAAGGCATTAGAATTACTCCAAAAAGCATTATTATGGATAAAAACATTTAAATAACAGTAATAAAACATGATGCAAAATGGATGTATCAACTCCCCAAGCTTAGACCTCGCTTGTCCTCAAGCGAAAACCGAAATCGAAAAACATGTCCACATGCTTTGAGGGAGAGGTGTCGATAAAAACAAAATACGGACATAGAAGCATCATGTTGATTATTATAACAACAACAAAATTAAGCATAGGATTTTTATCATAGAACTTTTATCATATACTTCTCATGAATAAGTAATAGTTCATCACATAATCAAAGTATAAAGCAAAAACTCTATTAGAAACCAAAAAACTATGTTCTTAGTCAACTTTGCAACTACAATTCAACATCTTTTCAGGAAGGGTCACATGTCGGAGCCTTTAGGCAAGTCCACATACTCAACCATCATATAGTCTTCTATGATTACTAACACTCACCTCGTACCCATGAGCAAAACGTTTCAATCGGACACATAGAGAGATAGGGGCTTATAGTTTCGCCTCCCAACATACTTACCTCAAGGGTGATGTCAACAATAATAAATCATGCTATCTATATTCAACTGGACATACGTGCCTAGATCTTTCCTCACCACATGTTGCTTGCCAAAGGAGAAAAATAAAAGGAATAGAAGGAAAACTTTGACTCTTTGCATAAAAGTAAATACATAGAAGTAAAAGATAGGCCCTTCGCAGAGGGAAGTAGAGGTTGCCATGCGCTTATTTGTTTGTATGCTCAATCCCTTAGTCAAGAGAACATCACGTTGTATTGCCCCTTAAGATGACAACCTTTATTATGCAGTTTGTCGCTTTTATTCTTTGTCATCCAAGTTCGTACAACGCTCAATTTTCTCTTACACTAAATGATCTCACACATTTAAAAGCAATTTTTATTGCCTTTTTTCACCGATGGCAACTTACTTGAGGGATCTTGCTCAATCCCTAGGTAGGTATGGTGGACACTTGAAAAAGATTTGGGTTTAAGGGTTTTTGGATGCACAAGTAGTATCTCTACTTAGTGCAGAATTTTTGGCTAACAAAGATAGGGGTAAGCACCACATGTTAAAGGATCTATGATAGTATGACTTCTATGTGAATATAAACAAACATAAACCATTAAGTTGTCTTGTCCAACATCAACAATTTTGGCATCTAATATTTTTATGAGGGCTCACAATCACAAAAGATTTCTAGGATAGTATATTTATATGTGAATCTTCTCTTCCCTTATTAATTCTTTCATGAGTTGCATCATTGACTAATGCTATGTTTGTTTGTTTTTGACAGAAAGACTATAAGGAAGGCCCCTATAGTATAATTGGTGCAACAAACCCAAATTGCAAGTACCATGCCTTGAACCTGGGTGGGTGGGAAGGCATCAACCCCTTCCCACCACTAGGCTATGCCTTAGTCTGCCTAATGCTATGTTTGTCAATCTCTAATAAAATTTCCTACTTATACTTTTCCTTATGTGGTGCTATCACTTACCATAGGATTAGTATATGATCTTATTGATTTATTTCTTTCTTTTCATTTATTTCCTTCCTTTCTTTCTTATTTTCTTTATTTGCAACATGAAAGTAAATAAAGCAAAAACTCAAACTAACTTTATTATATAACTTGCACACGATTACAAGGATAGATCACTAAGAAAACTCTCAAGGAAGAAAGGATCAAACTAAACTTTTATTCGTCTAATGCAAAAGATCGAACTAAAATAAGTAAAAGCAAAAAATATAGTGGGATGATATGATACCGGGGCACCTCCTCCAAGCTTGGCGGAAGCCAAGGGAAGTGCCCATACCCGATACTCAGTTCTCCTTTGGTGGTGAAGAAGATGGTGGTGGTGATGAAGCAGTTTTGTCCTCGGATTTCCATGGCAGTGGTCCACCATCATAAGAAGAGGAGTGAGTCTCACGGGTCCTGCAACTAGCAGCCAAACTCATACCTTTAAACCTCGCCTCATATTCAAAGACTTGGTTTTGGAAATCATTGATCTGGCTTTGGAGGAAGTTGATTTGCTCATTGAGGGTGAAGACGATGTCCTTCATGGGCTTGCCATCCACCTTGAGATCACGGGAAAGGTCCATGATCATAAGGTGATTGGCGTTGAGTCCACGCTCCACCATCCCCTTGCACCGGAAGACATCTTGCTCCACAGCTTCAAGCCTGTCCTCCACAGTTCCTGTCCCCTTGGGACATGGCACATCACGGAGATGAAGCTGTTGGAAATATGCCCTAGAGGCAATAATAAATTAGTTATTATTATATTTCCTTGTTCATGATAATCGTTTATTATCCATGCTAGAATTGTATTGATAGGAAACTCAGATACATGTGTGGATACATAGACAACACCATGTCCCTAGTAAGCCTCTAGTTGACTAGCTCGTTGATCAATAGATGGTTACGGTTTCCTGACCATGGACATTGGATGTCATTGATAACGGGATCACATCATTAGGAGAATGATGTGATGGACAAGACCCAATCCTAAGCATAGCACTAGATCATGTAGTTCGTATGCTAAAGATTTTCTAATGTCAAGTATCATTTCCTTAGACCATGAGATTGTGCAACTCCCGGATACCGTAGGAGTGCTTTGGGTGTGCCAAACGTCACAACGTAACTGGGTGGCTATAAAGGTACACTACGGGTATCTCCGAAAGTGTCTGTTGGGTTGGCACGAATCGAGACTGGGATTTGTCACTTCGTGTGACGGAGAGGTATCTCTAGGCCCACTCGGTAGGACATCATCATAATGTGCACAATGTGATCAAGGAGTTGATCACAGGATGATGTGTTACGGAACGAGTAAAGAGACTTGTCGGTAACGAGATTGAACAAGGTATCGGGATACCGACGATCGAATCTCGGGCAAGTATCGTACCGCTAGACAAAGGGAATTGCATACGGGATTGATTAAGTCCTTGACATCGTGGTTCATCCGATGAGATCATCGTGGAACATGTGGGAGCCAACATGGGTATCCAGATCCCGCTGTTGGTTATTGACCGGAGAGTCATCTCGGTCATGTCTGCATGTCTCCCGAACCCGTAGGGTCTACACACTTAAGGTTCGGTGACGCTAGGTTTATAGAGATATTAGTATGCGGTAACCCGAAAGTTGTTCAGAGTCCCAGATGAGATCCCGGACATCACGAGGAGTTCCAGAATGGTCCGGAGGTAAAGAATTATATATAGGAAGTGCTATTTCGGCTATCGGGACAAGTTTCGGGTCACCAGTATTGTACCGGGACCACCGGAAGGGTCTCGGGGGTCCACCGGGTGGGGCCACCTGCCCCGGGGGCCACATGGGCTGTAGGGGGTGCGCCTTGGCCTATATGGGCCAAGGGCACCAGCCCCGAGAGGCCCATGCGCCAAGAGAAGAGGAAAAGGGAGAGTCCTAAAGGGGGAAGGCACCTCCGAGGTGCCTTGGGGAGGATGGACTCCTCCCCCCCTTGGCCGCACCCTTCCTTGGAGGAAGGGGCAAAGCTGCGCCCTCCCCCTCTCCCTTGGCCCTATATATAGTGGGGGGAGGGAGGACAACCATACCTAAGCCCTGGCGCCTCCCTCTCCCTCCCATGACACATCTCCCTCCTCCCGCAGCGCTTGGCGAAGCCCTGTTGGAATCCCGCTACTTCCACTACCGCGCCGTCGTGCTGCTGGATCTCCATCAACCTCTCCTCCCCCCTTGCTGGATCAAGAAGGAGGAGACGTCGCTGCTCCGTACGTGTGTTGAACGCGGAGGTGCCGTCCGTTCGGCGCTAGGATCATCTGTGATTTGGATCACGACGAGTACGACTCCATCAACTCCGTTCTCTTGAACGCTTCCGCGCGCGATCTACAAGGGTATGTAGATCCACTCCTGCCTCGTTGCTAGATGACTCCATAGATAGATCTTGGTGACACGTAGGAAAATTTTGAATTTATGCTACGTTACCCAACAGTGGCATCATGAGCTAGGTCTATGCGTAGTTTCTATGCACGAGTAGAACACAAAGTAGTTGTGGGCATTGATTTTGTTCAATATGCTTACCGTTACTAGTCCAATCTTGATTCGGTGGCATTGTGGGATGAAGCGGCCCGGACCGACCTTACACGTACTCTTACGTGAGACTGGTTCCACCGACTGACATGCACTAGTTGCATAAGGTGGCTAGCGGGTGTCTGTCTCTCCCACTTTAGTCGGATCGGATTCGATGAAAAGGGTCCTTATGAAGGGTAAATAGCAATTGGCGTATCACGTTGTGGTTTTTGCGTAGGTAAGAAACGTTCTTGCTAGAAACCCATAGCAGCCACGTAAAACATGCAAACAACAATTAGAGAACGTCTAACTTGTTTTTGCAGGGTATGCTATGTGATGTGATATGGCCAAAAGGATGTGATGAATGATATATGTGATGTATGAGATTGATCATGTTCTTGTAATAGGAATCGCGACTTGCATGTCGATGAGTATGACAACCGGCAGGAGCCATAGGAGTTGTCTTAATTTATTTATGACCTGCGTGTCAACATAAACGTCATGTAATTACTTTACTTTATTGCTAACCGTTAGCTGTAGTAGTAGAAGTAATAGTTGGCGAGACAACTTCATGGAGACACAATGATGGAGATCATGATGATGGAGATCATGGTGTCATGCCGGTGACGATGATGATCATGGAGCACCGAAGATGGAGATCAAAAGGAGCAATATGATATTGGCCATATCATGTCACTATGTGATTGCATGTGATGTTTATCATGTTTATACATCTTATTTGCTTAGAACGACAGTAGTAAATAAGATGACCCCTCATAATAATTTCAAGAAAGTGTTCCCCCTAACTGTGCACCGTTGCGACAGTTCGTTGTTTCGAAGCACCACGTGATGATCGGGTGTTAGATTCTTACGTTCACATACAACGGGTGTAAGACAGATTTACACACGCGAAACACTTAGGTTGACTTGACGAGCCTAGCATGTGTACAGACATGGCCTTGGAACACAGAAGACCGAAAGGTCGAGCATGAGTCGTATGGTAGATACGATCAACATGAAGATGTTCACCGATGATGACTAGTCCGTCTCACGTGATGATCGGACACGGCCTAGTTGACTCGGATCATGTAATCACTTAGATGACTAGAGGGATGTCTATATGAGTGGGAGTTCATAAGATGAACTTAATTATCCTGAACATAGTCAAAAGGTCTTCGCAAATTATGTCGTAGCTCGCGCTTCAGTTCTACTGTTTAGATATGTTCCTAGAGAAAATTTAGTTGAAAGTTGATAGTAGCAATTATGCGGACTAGGTCCGTAAACTGAGGATTGTCCTCATTGCTTCATAGAAGGCTTATGTCCTTAATGCACCGCTCAGTGTGCTGAACCTCGAACGTTGTCTCTGGATGTTGCGAACATCTGACATACACATTTTGATAACTACGTGATAGTTCAGTTAAACGGTTTAGAGTTGAGGCACTGAAGACGTTTTGAAACGTCGCGAAACATATGAGATGTTTCGAGGGCTGAAATTGGGATTTCAAGCTCGTGCCCACGTCAAGAGGTATGAGACCTCCGATGATTTTCTTAGCCTGCAAACTAAAGGAGAAAAGCTCAATTGTTGAACTTGTGCTCAGATTGTCTGAGTACAACAATCGCTTGAATCGAGTGGGAGTTGATCTTCCATATGAAATAGTGATGGTTCTCCGAAGTCATTACCACCAAGCTGCTTGAGCTTCGTGATGAACTATAATATGTCAGGGACATATGTGATGATCCTTGAGATATTCGCGATGTTTGACACCACAAAAGTAGAGATCAAGAAGGAGCATCAATTGTTGATGGTTGGTGAAACCACTAGTTTCAAGAAGGGCAAGGGCAAAAAGGGATGCTTCATGAAACGGCAAATCAGCTGCTGCTCTAGTGAAGAAACCCAAGGTTGAACCCAAACCCGAGACTAAGTGCTTCTGTAATAAAGGGAACAGCCACTGGAGCAGAATTACCCTAGATACTTGGTAGATGAGAAGGCTGGCAAGGTCGATAGAAGTATATTGGATATACATTGTGTTGATGTGTACTTTACTAGTACTCCTAGTAGCACCAGGGTATTAGATACCGGTTCGGTTGCTAAGTGTTAGTAACTCGAAATAAAAGCTACGGAATAAACAGAGACTAGCTAAAGGTGAGCTGACGATATGTGTTGGAAGTGTTTCCAAGGTTGATATGATCAAGCATCGCACGCTCCCTCTACCATCGATATTGGTATTAAAACCTAAATAATTGTTATTTGGTGTTTGCGTTGAGCATAGACATGATTGGATTATGTCTATCGCGATACGGTTATTCATTTAAGGAGAATAATGGTTACTCTGTTTATTTGAATAATACCTTCAATGGTCTTACGCCTAAAATGAATGGTTTATTGAATCTCGATCGTAGTGATACACATGTTCATGCCAAAAGATATAGGATAGTAATGATAGTACCACCTACTTGTGGCACTGCCACTTAAGTCATATCGGTATAAAATGCATGAAGAAGTAACATGTTGATGGATCTTTGGGCTCACTCATTTTTTGAAAGGATTGAGACATGCGAACCATGTTTGTTGGTAGATATGCATGAAGAAACTCTATACAGATGGATCGTTTGGACTCACTTGATTTTGAATCACTTGAGACATGCAAATCATACCACATGGGCAAGATGACTGAAAGCCTCGTTTTTAGTAAAATGGAACTAGAAAGCAACTTGTTGGAAGTAATACATTTTGATGTGTGCAGTCCAATGAGTGCTGAGGCATGTAGTGGATGTCGTTATGTTCTTACTTCACAAATGATTTGAGTAGATGTTGAGTATATTTACTTGATGAATCACGAGTCTGAATTATTGAAAGGTTCAAGTAATTTCAGGGTGAAGTTGAAAGATCGTCGTGACAAGAGGATAAAAGATCTATGATATGATCATAGAGATGAATATCTGAATTACGAGTTTGGCACAGAATTAAGACATTGTGGAAATTGTTTCATGACTAATACAGCCTGGAACACCATAGTGTGATGGTGTGTCCGAACATCATAAATGCACCCTATTGGATATGATGCATACCATGATGTCTCTTATCGAATTACCACAATAGTTTATGGGTTAGGCATTAGAGACAACCACATTCACTTTAAAGGGGGCACCACGTAATTCCGATGAGATGACACCGTATGAACTATGGTTTAGGGAAACCTAAGCTGTCATTTCTTAAAGGTTTGGGGCTGCGACGCTTATGTGAAAAAGTTTCAGGCTGATAAGTTCGAACCCAAAGCGGAAAAATGCATCTTCATAGGATACCCAAAACAGTTGGGTATACCTCCTGTCTCAGATCCGAAAGCAATAAGGGATTGTTTCTAGAATCGGGTCCTTTCTCAAGGAAAAGTTTCTCTCGAAAGAATTGAGTGGGAGGATGGTGGAGACTTGATGAGGTTATTGAACCGTCTCTTCAACTAGTGTGTGGCAGGGCACAGGGAGTTGTTCCTATGGCACCTACACCAATTGAAGTGGAAGCTTATGATAGTGATCATGAAACTTCAGATCAAGTCACTACCAAACCTCGTGGGATGACAAGGATGCGTACTACTTCAGAGTGGTACGTAATCCTATCTTGGAAGTCATGTTGCTAGACAACAATGAACCTACGAGCTATGGAGAAGCGATGGTGGGCCCGGATTCCGATAAATGGCTCGAGGCCATAAAATCCGAGAAAGGATCCATGTATGAAAACAAAGTGTAGACTTTGGCAGAACAGCTCGATGGTCGTAAGGCTATTGAGTGCAGATGGATTTTAAAAGGAAGACGGACAATGATGGTAAGTATCACCATTAAGAAAGCTCGACTTGTCGTTAAGATGTTTTCCGACAAGTTCAAGGAGTTAACTATGATGAGACTTTCTCACTCGTAGCGATGCTAAGAGGCTGTTGGAATTATATTAGCGATTACTGCATTATTTATGAAATCTTGCAGATAGGATGTCAAAAAACATTGTTTCCTCGACGGTTTTCTTGAGGAAAGGTTGTATGTGATACAACCGGAAGGTTTTGTCAATCCTGAAAGATGCTAATAAGTATGTAAAGCTCCAGCAATCCTTCTAAGGACTGGAGTAAGAATCTCGGAGTTGGAATGTATGCTTTGATGAGATGATCAAAGATCTTAGGTGTATACAAAGTTTATGAGAAACTTGTATTTCCAAAGAAGTGAGTGGGAGCACTATAGAATTTTTGATGAATATATGTTGTTGACATATTGTTGATCAGAAATGACATAGAATTTCTGGAAAGCATATAGGGTTATTTGGAAAGTGTTTTTCAATGGAAAGCCTGGATTAAGCTACTTGAACATTGAGCATCAAGATCTATAAGGATAGATCAAAACGCTTAATGCTACTTTCAAATGAGCACATACCTTGACATGATCTTGAAGGTGTTCAAGATGGATCAGTCAAAGAAGGAGTTCTTGCCTGAGTTGTAAGGTATGAAGTTAAGACTTAAAGCTCGACCATGGCAGAATAGAGAGAAAGGACGAAGGTCGTCCCCTATGCTTAAGACATAGGCTCTACGGTATGCTATGCTGTGTACCGCACCTGAAATGTGCCTTGCCATGAGTCAGTCAAGGGGTACAAGAGTGATCTAAGAATGGATCACAGGACAGCGGTCAAATTTATCCTTAGTAACTAGTGGACTAAGGAATTTTCTCGATTATGGAGGTGGTAAAAGAGTTCGTCGTAAAGGGTTACGCCGATGCAAACTTTGACACTAATCCAAATTATTCTGAGTAGTAAACTGGATTCGTATAGTAGAACAGTTATTTGGAATAGCTCCAAATGTAGCGTAGTAGCTGCATCTACAAGATGACATACAAATTTGCGAAGTACATACAGATCTGAAAGATTCAGACCCGTTGACTATAACCTCTCTCACAAGCATAACATGATCAAACCCAGAACTCATCGAGTGTTAATCACATGGTAAATGTGAACTAGATTATTGACTCTAGTAAACTCTTTGGGTGTTAGTCACATGGGGATGTGACCTTGAGTGTTAATCACATATCGATGTGAACTGGATTATTGACTCTAGTGCAAGTGGGAGACTATTGGAAATATGCCCTAGAGGCAATAATAAATTAGTTATTATTATATTTCCTTGTTCATGATAATCGTTTATTATCCATGCTAGAATTGTATTGATAGGAAACTCAGATACATGTGTGGATACATAGACAACACCATGTCCCTAGTAAGCCTCTAGTTGACTAGCTTGTTGATCAATAGATGGTTACGGTTTCCTGACCATGGACATTGGATGTCGTTAATAACGGGATCACATCATTAGGAGAATGATGTGATGGACAAGACCCAATCCTAAGCATAGCACTAGATCGTGTAGTTCGTATGCTAAAGCTTTTCTAATGTCAAGTATCATTTCCTTAGACCATGAGATTGTGAAACTCCCGGATACCGTAGGAGTGCTTTGGGTGTGCCAAACGTCACAACGTAACTGGGTGGCTATAAAGGTACACTACGGGTATCTCCGAAAGTGTCTGTTGGGTTGGCACGAATCGAGACTGGGATTTGTCACTCCGTGTGACGGAGAGGTATCTCTGGGCCCACTCGGTAGGACATCATCATAATGTGCACAATGTGATCAAGGAGTTGATCACGGGATGATGTGTTACGGAACGAGTAAAGAGACTTGCTGGTAACGAGATTGAACAAGGTATCGGGATAACGACGATCGAATCTCGGGCAAGTATCATACTGCTAGACAAAGGGAATTGCATACGGGATTGATTAAGTCCTTGACATCGTGGTTCATCCGATGAGATCATCGTGGAACATGTGGGAGCCAACATGGGTATCCAGATCCCGCTGTTGGTTATTGACCGGAGAGTCATCTCGGTCATGTCTGCATGTCTCCCGAACCCGTAGGGTCTACACACTTAAGGTTCGGTGACGCTAGGGTTATAGAGATATTAGTATGCGGTAACACGAAAGTTGTTCGGAGTCCCGGATGAGATCCCGGACGTCACGAGGAGTTCCGGAATGGTCCGGAGGTAAAGAATTATATATAGGAAGTGCTATTTCGGCTATCGGGACAAGTTTCGGGGTCACCGGTATTGTACCGGGACCACCGGAAGGGTCTCGGGGGTCCACCGGGTGGGGCCACCTGCCCCGGGGGCCACATGGGCTGTAGGGGGTGCGCCTTGGCCTATATGGGCCAAGGGCACCAGCCCCGAGAGGCCCATGCGCCAAGAGAAGAGGAAAAGGGAGAGTCCTAAAGGGGGAAGGCACCTCCGAGGTGCCTTGGGGAGGATGGACTCCTCCCCCCCTTGGCCGCACCCTTCCTTGGAGGAAGGGGCAAAGCTGCGCCCTCCCCCTCTCCCTTGGCCCTATATATAGTGGGGGGAGGGAGGACAACCATACCTAAGCCCTGGCGCCTCCCTCTCCCTCCCATGACACATCTCCCTCCTCCCGCAGCGCTTGGCGAAGCCCTGTTGGAATCCCGCTACTTCCACTACCGCGCCGTCGTGCTGCTGGATCTCCATCAACCTCTCCTCCCCCCTTGCTGGATCAAGAAGGAGGAGACGTCGCTGCTCCGTACGTGTGTTGAACGCGGAGGTGCCGTCCGTTCGGCGCTAGGATCATCGGTGATTTGGATCACGACGAGTACGACTCCATCAACCCCGTTCTCTTGAACGCTTCCGCGCGCGATCTACAAGGGTATGTAGATCCACTCCTCCCTCGTTGCTAGATGACTCCATAGATAGATCTTGGTGACACGTAGGAAAATTTTGAATTTATGCTACGTTACCCAACAGAAGCAACCCCTCATGCATCTGGATGACCCGAGGGTGCTGCACCACCTCTCGCAGATATGGGTTGATGACGTTCTTGAAGAACTTGTCCTTGGAGGAGCATGAAGAGGCCATGGTAGATGGGATCTGACAGAAAACAGCAAGGAAAAAGAGAAAAAAGGATTTTATTCGCGATACGGTGATCAACAGGTTCAGGAAGTATATATTTTTTTATCTTGGAGGACAAGTATACAGAATAAAAACAGAGTACGTAAGGTGTCCCAGGTGGGCACAACCCACCTGGGCGCGCCTGGTGCGCCCTGGTGTCTTGTGCCCATCAGGGGATGCTTCCTGGGAGTTTCTTTATTTCCAAAATTCTAAAATATTCCAGAACTGATAAAAAATATTTTTGTGGATTTTTCGGAGTCCGTTTACTTACTGTATCATGTACCTTCTTATTTTCACAATTCTGAAGTGTTCCGGAAGGACTCTTTTATGTGTTCTTCCGGTGTCAAAGTTTGGATAATATTACTTTCAACATTAATAGGCGTACCTGAGATATAATGCTTTATTCATTGCCCATTGACAACCTTCGGGTTAGTACATTCAGAATTATTTATTTTGATGGCTCCAGACCGGTAAACCTCCTCGATGACATATGGGCCTTCCCATTTTGAGAGGAGCTTTCCTGCCAAAAATCTAAAATTAGAGTTTTACAAAAGAACATATTCTCTGACTTTAAACTCATGCTTTTGGATTCTTTTGTCATGCCATCTTTTAACTTTTTCTTTGAAGAACTTTGCATTTTCATAGCTTGGGTCCTCCATTCATCTAATGAGCTAATTTCAGATAACCTCTTTTCACCAGCAAGTTTGAAATCATAGTTGAGCTCTTTAACTGCCCACTATGCTTTATGTTCTAACTCAAGAGGCAAATGACAAGCTTTTCCATAAACCATTTTATAAGGAGACATACCCATAGGATTTTTATATGCTGTCCTATAAGCCCAAAGTGCATCATCTAATTTCTTAGACCAATTCTTCCTGGACCTATTGACAGTCTTTTGCAAAATTAATTTTATTTCTCTATTGCTAAGTTCAACTTAACCACTAGACTGGGGATGATAGGGTGATGCAATTCTATGGTTAACATCATATTTAGCAAGCATTTTACGGAAAGCACCATGGATGAAGTGTGAACCACCATCAGTCATTAAATATCTAGGGACTCCAAACCATGGGAAAATAACTTCCTTAAGCATTTTAATAGAGGTGTTGTGATCAGCACTACTGGTTGGAATAGTTTCTACTCATTTAGTAACATAATCCATAGCAACCAAAATATGTGTATACCCATTAGAGGAAGGAAAAGGTCCCATGTAATCAAATCCCCAAACATCAAATGGTTCAACAGCAAGTGAATAATTCATAGGAATTTCTTGAAGCTTACTAATATTACCTATTCTTTGACATTCATCACAAGATGAGACAAACTTACGGGCATCCTTGAAGAGAGTAGGCCAATAAAATCCAGATTGCAATACCTTGTGAGTAGTTCTATCTCCAGCATGATGCCCTCCATAAGCTTCGGAGTGACATTTCTGTAGGATTTGTCCCTGTTCATGCTCATGTACACAACGTCTAATAATACCATCTACTCCTTCTTTATAAAGGTGTGGGTCATCCCAAAAGTAATGTCTTAAATCATAGAAGAATTTTTTCTTTTGCTGGTATGTAAAGCTAGGTGGTAAATATTTAGCAACAATGTAATTAGCATAGTTAGCATACCGAGGAGTACTATTAGCAACATTTATTGCAGCTAACTACTCATCAGGAAAACTATCATCAATAGGTAGTGGGTCATCAAGCACATTTTCAAGCCTAGACAGGTTATCAGCTATGGGGTTCTCAACTCCTTTTCTATCAATGATATGTAAATCAAATTCTTGTAACAAGAGAACCCAACGAGTAAGTCTAGGTTTAGCATATTTCTTTTCCATAAGCAAACACCACTGCTAAGAATTTCTTTTCAGTAGTAGCATAATTTCTTTGAGCATTGTCTAGAGTTTTACTAGCATAGTGAATAACATTCAATTTCTTATCAACTCTTTGTCCTAGAATAGCACCAACAGCATAATCACTAGCATCACACATAATTTCAAAAGGCAAGTTCCAATCAGGTGGTTGAACAATAGGTGCAGATATTAAGGCTTTCTTGAGTGTTTCAAAGGCTTCAAGACAATCATCATAAAAAACAAAAGGAATATCCTTTTGCAAAAGATTAGTAAGAGGCCTAGAAATTTTAGAAAAGTCTTTGATAAATCTCCTATAGAAACCAACATGACCTAGGAAACTACGAATACCTTTGATGTCCTTAGGACATGGCATTTTCTCAATGGCATCAACCTTAGCTTGGTCCACTTCAATACCTCTTTCAGAAATTTCGTGACCCAAGACAATGCCTTCATTAACCATAAAGTGGCACTTCTCCCAATTCAAGACAAGATTTGTTTGTTCACATCTCTGCAAAACTCACTCAAGATTGCTTAAACAATCATCAAAAGACTTCCCATAAACAGAAAAGTCATCCATGAAAACCTCAACAATATTTTCACAAAAATCAAAGAATATAGCAGCCATACATCTTTGAAAGGTAGCAGGTGCATTACATAAACCAAAAGGCATATGTCTATAAGCATAGGTTCCAAAGGGACAAGTAAAAGTGGTCTTTTCTTGACCAGGTTGAGAAACAGGTATTTGTGAAAAGCCAGAGTATCCATCTAGGAAGCAAAAGTGTGTGTGCTTAGATAATCTTTCAAGCATTTGATCAATAAAAGGCAAAGGGTGATGATCTTTTCTAGTTGCTTTGTTTAATTTTCTATAATCAATTACCATTCTATAGCCTGTAACAATTCCTTATGGAATAAGTTCATTCTTATCATTAGGAACAACAGCTATACCTCCTTTCTTAGGGACACACCAAACAACACTTACCCATCTACTGTCAACTATGGGATAGATTATACCTGCTTCCAGAATTTTTAATATTTCTATTCTTACCACTTCTTTCATCTTCGGAGTTAACCGACGTTGGTGATCAACAACGGGTTTAGCGTCTGGTTCCATATTAATTTTGTGCTGACATAGAGTGGGACTAATGCCCTTTAAATCATCAAGAGTATATCCAATAGCAGCTCGGTGCTTCCTTAGTACTTTCAATAATCTCTCTTCTTCATGTTCTGAAAGGTTAGGACTGATAATAACAGGATATAATTTCTTTTCATCAAGTTAAGCATATTTCAAAGTGTCTGGCAATTGTTTTAATTCAAATATGGGATCACCTTTAGGTGGAGTAGGACCTCCTAGAGTTTCAATAGGCAAATTGTGTTTAAGCAGATGACGTTGTTCAAAGAATTTTTTTATCTATTTCATTTCTTTCATGTATATGTGAATCATTTTCATGGTCTAGCAAATATTGTTCTAAAGGATCAGTGGGTGGTACAACAATAGAAGCAAGACCAATTAATTCATCCTTACTAGGCAATTATTTTTCATGATGATTTCTACTAAACTTGGAAAAATTAAACTCATGAGACTCATTACCAAAGCTAACACCAACAGTTTGTTTCTTACAATCTATCTTAGTATTAACTGTGTTCAAGAAAGGTCTACCAAAGATAATGGGACAGAAGTCGTCTTGTGGGGAACCAATAAGAAGAAAATCAGTAGGGTATTTTATCTTCCCACACAAGACTTCAACATCTCTAATAATCCCAATTGGTGATATAGTGTCTCTATTAGCAAGTTTAATAGTAACATCTATTTCTTCTATCTCAACAGGTGCTATGTCTTTCATAATTTCTTCACATAAAGAGTAAGGAATAGCACTCACACTAGCACCCACGTCACACAAACCATGATAACAATAATCTCCTATTTTAACTGAAATGACAGGCATGCCAACAACAGGTCTATGTTTATCTTTTTCTATTAGGTTTAACAATTCTAGCAGCTTCTTCACAGAAGTAAATAACACGCCCATCCATATCTTCTTCCAAGAGATCTTTAACCATAGCAATACTAGGTTCTACTTTAATTTGTTCATTGGGTTTAGGTGTTCTAATATAGCAATACTAGGTTGAAACTTTAGCATGTTCCTTTATCCTAACAGGGAAAGGTGGTTTCTCAATATAAGCAGAAGGAACTACTGGATCAACATTATAAAGTATAGTTTCTTCTTTAACTAGTACTGGTTCTTTAATTTCTTCTTTAATAGGTGGGTGATATTTAAACCACTTCTCTTTAGGGAGTTCAACATGAGTAGCAAATGATTCACAAAAAGAGGCTACTATCTCAGAGTCAAGTCCATATTTAGTGCTAAACTTTTGAAAATCATCGGTATCCATAAAAGATTTAACACAATCATACTTAAGCTTAATACATGACTCTTTACTTTCGTCGAGTTCCCAATCTTCAGATTTGTGTTTAATTATTTCCAAAAGATCCCACTGGAATTCAATATTCTTCTTCATAAAAGAACCAGCACAAGAAGTATTAAGCATGGTTTGATCATTACGAGAAAGCCAAGCATAAAAGTTATGGATAATAATTTCTCTTGAGAGCTCATGATTGGGGAATGAATAAAACATTGACTTAAGCCTACCCCAAGCTAGAGCGATACTTTCTCCTTCACGAGGCCAAAATTTTTATATATAATTCCGATCACGATGAACTAGATGCATAATATAATTTTTTTGGTGGAACTCCAATTTCGAACGATTCCAATTCCATGATCCAATATCATCGCATAGCCTATAAGATGCCAATGCTTTTCCCTTCAAAGATAAAGGGAAAACCTTTTCATCACTTCATCCCTGGGTAAACCTGCAAGCTTAAACAATCCACAAATTTGTTCCACATATATCAAGTGCATATCAGGATGTTCAGTTCCATCTCCTGCATAAGGATTAGCTAGCAGTTGTTCTATCATACCTGAAGGAATTTCATATTCAATATTTTCAGTAGGTGCAGTAGGTTGAGGGGTAACTAATTGTGGTTTCGGATGAGGTGAAGATACCCCGAACAAACCCCTCAAAGGATTGTTTTCCATAGTAGCAAGTGACAATAAATTTCAGCACACTATATAAATGTTTCCTTACCAAAGGCGCTTCACTCCCCGGCAACGGTACCAGAAAATAGCCTTGATGACCCACAAGTATAGGGGATCAATTGTAGCTCTTTTCGATAAGTAAGAGTGTCGAACCCAACGAGGAGCAGAAGGAAATGACAAGTAGTTTTCAGTAAGGTAACGTCTGCAAGTGCTGAAATTGTAAGTAGCGGGTAGTTTGATAGCAAGATAATTTGTAACGAGCATGTAACGATAGTAGTAACAAAAGTGCACCAAGGTAGCCCAATCCTTTTGAGGCAAAGGACGGGCCAAAACGGCCTGTTATGAAAAGCAAAGCGTTCTTGAGGGTACACGGGAATTTCATCTAGTCATTTTCATCATGTTGGGTTGATTTGTGTTCGCTACTTTGATAATTTGATATGTGGGTGGACCGGTGCTTAGGTTTTGTTCTTACTTGAACAAACCTCCTACTTATGATTAACCCTCCCGCAAGTATCCACAACTACGAGAAAAGTATTAATAATAAATTCTAACCATAGCATTAAACTTTTGGATCCAATAGGTCCCTTACGTAATAGCGCATAAACTGGAGTTTAAGCTTCTGTCACTCTCGCAACCCACCATCTAATTGCTACTCCATAATGCATTCCCTTAGCCCAAATATGGTGAAGTATCATGTAGTCGATGTTCACATGACAACACTAAGGGAATCACAACATACATAGTATCAAAATGTCAAACACATATCAAGTTCACATGATTACTTGCAACATGATTTCTCCTGTGACCTCAAGAACAAAAGTAACTACTCACAAATGATAAACATGTTCATGATCAGAGGAGTATTAAATAGAATAATAGATCTGAACATATAATCTTCCACCAAATAAACCATATAGTAATCAACTACAAGATGTAATCAACACTACTAGTCACCCACAAGCACCAATCTATACTTCCGGTAGCAAGATTGAACACAAGAGATGAACTAGGGTTTGAGATGAGATGGTGCTGTTGAAGATGTTGATGGAGATTGCCCTAACCAAGATGGGAGAGTTGTTGGTGATGATGATGACGATGATTTCCCCCTCTGGGAGGGAAGTTCCCCTGGCGAAATCACTCCGCCGGAGGGCAAAAGTGCTCCTGCCCAAGTTCCGCCTCGAGACGGCGGCGCTCCGTCCCGAAAGTCTCCCTTTTTTTCTAGGTCAAAATGACTTATATACCAAAAGATGGGCACCGGAGGTGGGCTGAGGAGGCCACAACCTACCAGGGCGCGCCCAGGTGGGTTGTGCCCACCTGGTGGCCCCCTCTGGTGGTTATTGGCTCCAATATTTCTTAAATATTCCGTAAAAAATCTCCATGAAGTTTCAGCTTATTTGGAGTTGTGCAGAATAGATGGCCTGATGTAGCTTTTCCAGGTCCAGATTTCCAGCTGCCAGAATTCTCCCTCTTGATGTGTACCTTGCAAATTATGAGAGAAAAGGCATTAGAATTACTCCAAAAAGCATTATTATGGATAAAACATTATAAATAACAGTAAGAAAACATGATGCAAAATGGACGTATTAGTGAGCAATGGAGGGGCATCGATGTCAAATGCATCACAAATGAATTTGGCATGTGTTTTGGCCTACATAGTGGAGGGCCATTATAGCCCACTTTTGTACTACCTCGTATTTAGTGTAAAATTTTGACCATAGATTTACCTAAGAAAATGCCAATGCATGTCACCAAAAATTATACCATTTGAAATTATGTTCGAATATGAATCCAACGATATAATTTTTAGTGACATGCATTAACATTTTGTGAGTTAAATCTATGGTCAAATTCTGATACTACAAAATAGGAAGAGTAAACCAGGACGGAGGTAGTACTTGCTCTTAGGGTAACCCTAGAGTTACTAGTCTAAGTTACTTTCCACTATGACTAGCCTAGGCTACTATAGTAGTACAACAAAAAACAATGCAGGTGATCAGGTGAGAAAAAAAAATACTAAAAACATTTCTCTCGGTGCAGTGCGTAGATGTAGTTTTGAACACTACACTTGTCATCGTAATTTGGGAAAATTACGAAAAAATTGAGCTACGTTGTGATTACCGTTTACTAATAGGAAAGAAATTTCACCTCGATGAGTAGCTTCTCCGTGCACGGAAAGCATGTAAGGAATCAACAACTTGATCCAGATTGGGGCCGATAGATTTTATTGGCAAAATCTTCACTGTGCGCATAGACTGGGTCAAGCTTGTGGGAATCATTTTCTGGAAGACGGTCGTAAATACATCAAGAATAAATTTAAAAATGTGAATTTCAAGAAGATGGAGAATAAGATGAGTGTTGTACCTGAACGATTACGGATCCAATAAAGAGTTGAGAGAATTTGGCAGACGAGTACACCAACGCTATCAATTTCGGTGCGTCAATGACCCTGATTTTTGTTGGACCTTCTAGATCAGATACAATCAATCTCTCAAGGAAAGGCGCATTCTCAATGACCATAACATGGAACAGTTGGAGTGATCTCTTCCCAATTGATGTCTTGTTGCTGGGCTAGCAAGACACATAAATCCATCAGAGATTTGTCGAGGCGATGTGGAGGCTAATGAACCCATGGACCTGCTCAAGATGAAGGTACTCGAGCGCAGTACAACTGTGGAGCAGGTTCTCCATAGCCTTCTTCGAGATGACAACGTCGAAGAGGTCGAGCTGCTTGAGTTGAGGGAGAAGAAGGGCGGGCACGACATTAATCTGGGGAAGATAGCAGGAGCTGAAGCTGGCGCGGCGCAGCATTGACGTGAGGCGGAGTGCGGACAGCGGCAGCTAGCGATATCGTCCAGCTTCAAAGCTGAGCTCCTCGAGCTGATCTAGGGCGGGGGATAAGAACCACTTGTCGAACTTGGCTTGGACCTTCCAGTTGGTACTGAACATGCGGACGTCAAGGCGTCTGGCTGGCCCAGGGTGCAATAAAAGGATCTTGGAGATGGCGGCCATGCGTTTGCAATCCCCGTCCCAAAGGCAGCTGCCGATGGTGAGGTTGAGGGGGGCGCCACCACCGGGAGAGCAAGGCAGTCCGCACGGCAGATTTGGTGGGGAGGAGGCTGATGATGACGAGTAGCATGTCGTCGGGGAGGTTGCTGATGAAGTCCAGGCTCGATGGATGCAGTTTTGGCTCGAGCCGCCTCCGCTTGTTGGTTGCCTCGCCGTCCCTCTCAACCGGCGGCAACGCCGGTGTACACGTGTGCTGGTGTGTGTTGTGTGCTGGCCTGCTGGGTGTGCGCGAGTGCGTCCTTCTGTGCATGCCGCCACGCAGTGGTGAATTGTGCATGAGTGCGTCCTTCACACGAAAGAAGTGTGTCCTCAATGCGCCCTCAATTTACTAGCATGCGGGGTGCTACCCTGAGTGATTTCAAATTTGTTTACTCCATTGCATGTCAGATGGGCCTCTGGTTTACTTATTTTCACCCACTGCCACATGGGCCAGCACACGAAGATAGAGAACACAAGCTGACAATGCAGCATGTGGAATGGTTGACCGGTCAACTAAACAATATACAGAGCTATACGCTGACACAGTGAGCGTATAATCCATCGGTATAGAGAGTTCGAGTGAGAGGGGAGGCTCGTGAGAGATAGCAGAGAGAGAAAGAGCTACTCCCTCCGTTTGATAATGTAGTGCCAACATTTTTTTAAAGTCACTTTTGAAACTTTGACCAAGTTTATAAAGTAATTACTTATATCTACAATACCAAAGAGAAATGATAGTATGAAGTAAGTACACGTTGTGATGAATCTAATGATCGTTCCAGATGTAAATGTTTTTCTCCACATATACCTGGTCTAACTTTTCTGAGGTTTGACTTTTCAAAACATCCATATGCTTATGGACGTGAGAGAGTACCTAACTAGAGAGAGTGTGTGTGAAATAGAAAGAGTGACTGAAAAAAGTGTGTGTGCGTGTGTGAAAGAGACATGGACAACACACGATAAAAGTAGAGAAAAAGCATGTCTGTCTTATGCAAACATATCACACATGCATATTCGACAACGGAAGCAAGGTGAGGAGATAGTGTGTGGTTGTTTGCAACCGAGAGAGAAAGCGTGGCCAAGAGGGGTCTGACAAACAAGGGAGAGAGGTCGAGACAGACGTACAGAGAAAATGCAGACATGGGGAGGAGAGAGTGTATGTTTGTCATAGAGAGATCCCCTGGAGATCATGAAGGGACTACATGGGTGGGAGATCGAGTGACAAGGCGTGTGCGCGATAGAAGATACCCCAAGAGATATCAATATAGACGTATGGATGGAAGGGGACAATACGTGTGTTCCTGATGGATAGTGAGAGATAATCATACTTAGGGGGGAGTGCGTGCGCCTATGATGGACTGAGGTATTATGGTACTTAGCGGGGTGTGTGTCACATAGAGAGAGAATAAGGGCGGAGAGTGTTAGATGGGCCTATGTAGCGCGAGAAAGACATGTGTATGTGCGAACCAGGGAGATATAAAGTTTGAGAGAGATAGAGGAGCCCCGATAAGGCTGAGAGGTGCGTCAGATAGCTGAGAGGGGGACAAAGATATTCCATCCGCTCGATAATGCAGTGCATCTAAATTTTTTAGAAGCCGAACTTTGGAAACTTTGACCAGGTTTACGCAAATCTTATTTATATCTACAATACCAAAGATACATCATACGAAACTACATCTCATGATGAATCTAATGGTATATGTTTGTCATTCTAGATGTAAATATTTTTCTCCACGTACATGGTCAAACTTTGTGATGTTTGACTTTTCAATAAATATATATGCTATGGACCAAAGAGAGTGCCTAAGTCGAGAGAGATCAAGTGCGTGTGAAGTAGAATGAGTGAGTGTGCAAAAAGAGTATGTGTGTGAAAGACAAAGGGACAACAAACGATAAATTAGAGAGAGTGTGTGTTTTTTCGTTTCTTATGCAAACATATCACGCATGCATCTTCGAGATAGAAAAGTGAGGTGAGGAGATACACGAAGATAGCTAGTGCGTGATTGTTTGCAACAGAGAGAGACACCCCTATAGCACATGTCCAATAGAGGTCTGGCCAACAAGGAACAAAGGTCGAGAGGGACACATGGAGAACATGGCGCATGGGGAGAGAGAGGGTGTGTTTGTGATAGAGAGATACCCTCGAGATCGTGAGGGGACTATATGGCTGGGAGATCGAGGGAGGTGCGTGCGCGATAGAAAGATGCCCCGAGAGAAATCGAGATAGACCATGCACATGTTTGTGATGGAGACTAAGATTAGCTAGTCATATACATATAGGAGGGACCGTGTGTGCCTACAATTGAGTAAGAGACCATCATACTTGGCTAGGAATGAGATTGTGTGTGTGCGTGTGAGATGGAGAGAGAACGAGGGAGAGAGATAGAGTTTTAGATGGGTCTATCAAGTGCGAGTGAGATATGCATGTGTATGTGTGACCCAGGGAGATGGAGAGTTTGAGAGAGAGAGAGAGAGGAAGAGCTCCGAGACGATAGAGTGGTGCGTGAGAGAGTTACGGGAAATGAGCCAAGGAATTTGTGTGCGTACAATGAGTGCCCCAAGATATTTAGCTTGGACTAGAGAATCATACATAGTGTGCGGGACAAACCTATAGATGGAGTATATATGCATGCGAACTAGAAAGACCCCCCCCCCCCCACACACACACATAAAGACAAAAGGATGGAGAGAGAGGGAGAGGGACCAACAAGGTTTGTATGTTCGATGCGTGCGACGGAACTGAAGATTGTCGGAGACAGAGAGAGAGAGAGAGAGCGAGCGAGAGAGAGAGAGAGCAGGAGTCCGGGAGAGGGGGAGGTCGCGTTTTGATATAAACTTGCATTCAAATATTTAAATTGGAGAACATGTTGTCTGCAATCCACACATGAATGGAGATATGCGTATATCAAACAAGTTCATTAATTTTACTTTCAACATGTTCATGGAGTACTATAATGTTGTACAACATGCAACTCGATTGAGGTGTTCAATTTTGGATTTAGTTCACTATTTTGACCCGGTGAACGAGCTATTTCATTGAATCGAGATATTTCATTTTGGGTTTGATTCCCATTTTTGAGTGGGTCAACTATTTTTCATATAGTAAATCGTTAGCAATTAGCATGTAAAAACACATTACTCCCGAGCATCATCTCTCCATCTAAAAAAGAAGTGGCAAGCTAATATTTCAAAATTTGATTCGAACCGACTTGGTAAGGTAGACGTGGATGCTCGTTCTCCCAAAATTTGAACGAACCATTAAACACCCTCTGCTCGGTGGAATTCGCCTGATCAAATAAATGGGAGACGCGAAATTACCGGCCTATGTGGGACACACATCAATTGGCCCGTTGTACATCGAGGGTAGGTTCGTAACTTCATCCAAGCGCGCCTTCTCCTCGGCCGAAATGACATGTGCCGAATAATTCATAAATGATGGTCGACAAAACACCCTCTCCTCGCTCGAAATAGCTCGCGCCCATTATTTCAAAACACGCTCTCCTCGCCCGAAATTGCTCACGCCCACTATATTTCAAAACACACCCTCCTCGCCCAAAATCGCTCGCGCCCACTATATTTCAAAACACGCCCTCCTCGCCCAAAATCGCTCGCGCCCACTATTTGGGAGAAGCAAAGTTACTCTACTATCCCCGACACTCAGTACATAGACCCAAGCCGAGAAGCCTAAAGGCAGGGGTAGAACTGTAACCCCCCCCCCCCCATAATTCAGACAAATGCGTCCGTAAGACATGGTTCCACTCCCCTCCCAATTCCCCATTCATACCTCGTGGGAGCCAAATCACCTTGTCCCCGGAAGCTCCCTTCTCCCGAGCCGTGAAACCTCAGCCCCTCCTCCATGGCGCCCCCACCGCACCAAATTCACAGCCGCCCTCCTCCCTAATGCCGGAGACATTGTCCATTTGCTATCGTGCACTGGGCCATGTGCCTCTTACTCCGTGCTGCCGGAGCTGCCTCAGCGACGGCCGCGTGAACCGTACCGGAGCCGATTCACCCCCGCCGTTGTTCACAGTGCCAGAGCGGCTCCAACTTCGGATCCGTCAAGAGCCCGGACGCTGCTTCCCCATAGCCGTCGACCGTCACGACATCTTTGCTACCCTGCCGCCGGTAGCCACCACAATCGCACCGGCCTCACTGACTCGGCAGCTGGAGCTGCCTACTTCATCAGGCCGCCAGATAGGTCGCACCCTCATCTCAAATCACTTTATATAGGCGTTAGTTGTTTGAAGTTTTATTCTAGGCCAATCGATTCCCAATGGGAAGCAGCACCCCTCGAGGCGGCGGAGCTCCTTGGCCGCCGGTTGGCTGGTGTCTAATGTAAGGGTGCGGGGGCGCAAGTTCGCCATGGAAGCGGCGCTTAGATGGCTATCTTAGAGTTGTGTGGGTTGAAGGTATTGCCGCCTCCGGATCTGGATGACGGCGAGTCTTTGTGGATTGGCCCCGGGGCCGCGCAACCACGGCAGTGCGGTGGGGCGGGGAGTGGGGTTTTGGTCGGGGCCATGGACGGCAGAGGCAGGCTGCTCTGCCGGTGGTCGCTGGCTCTTCGGGGAAGATTTCGAACAGTGTGAGCCGGGAGGCACAAGACGGCCATCAAGCCATCCAGCGTAGATCGGATAGTACCAAAATAAAATAAAATAGTGTGACCCCAATTTAGTCTTCAGTCAACAGACGTGTGACCACTCTCATACCTTGCTGTTGATCTTTTAGGGTATTTCTTCAAATCAGAGAGATGTGTTGTTCCTAACATTATGTGATTTCTGCATCTTCAGCCACACCGTCTTCCGACTCACCGTAGCTTCTCCAACAAGAGAAGCATACACCAGAAGGGAGCTATAGTCCCCACTCAACAGTTCCCTGCATCGAATGCGTGTGCCTGGCATGGACAGCCACAACAACTGTAGGGCCATCGACAAGTCAGCGCATGATGCTCACTCCTATGGATGGTGTCCAGATAGGTTGTACCCTCATCTTACTTGTGTGCAACATTTATGGCTTTGTTATTCATCTAAGCATGGAAAATAGATTATCACATTTCACTGTATATTCATGTTGATCTCTTACGGGTCTTGTTCAGGAGTTAACGATGTTCCATAGTTCAGCTAAGAGACTTGTTCTTTAGGTAATGTTGTTCCATAGTTATCATCCATCAGCCAATGCTATCCCACAGGCTGGATATTATAGTATTATACCACTTCTAGTATTACCTATGTTGTTCATTAATACTTTTGTGTGCCACCTAGTTAATCTCGAGTACAAACGATACATATTCTGTAGCTTTCATCGGTGTTCTCCCTTTAGTTTTTGAGACCTGTTGTTGCTAGTTAATCCCAGTCCTACTATTTATGTCGTCTCCTATAGGAACTCATTACATAAATCTAACTACTAGTTGTCTTCCATGCATGTCATATATAATTGCACACACTGATTTATCCACAAGGACCTTGCAGAGCAATGTAACGGCCAATAAACTTGACGTTAATGATACCCAATATGATGGAACATGTAAAGGCAGTTCTTCACAAGACTTGCAGAAAGATGATGAATCCTATTCATCCCACAAGGTCCTTGCTCTAACTTGGCCCTTGATATGGGTACAACATGCATATAATGTCATGGAGTGCATCTACTCCGTTGCAATGCCTTGTGCTTAGCCTGCTGATCATGCATGTAAATATGGCATGCCTCCCTATTTTTCAGTACCTATTCCATTTATGATAACATGTTTTAAAATTCAAGTATTGTCAGTCTACTCTATCACAATGCCATCTGCTTACTTTGGACATCATGCTTCTGAATATCTTATGTATTGTTATTCATCAGTATGTACTTCATCTGTCTACCATACCATGTTCTTTTTTTACATTGAAGTGTTGTTCTAGTGGTCTCTTGCAATGTCATCTTAGTTTCCCAATCATACACGCATATGTTGCCTTAGTGTTTTTCTGTATGTATTCCGCTAGCATACATTTTTACATTCAAGTAGTGTTTTTTACACTGTTGTCCTATCGTATACCTAGCTCTTACATCACACTCCCTCCGTCCGGATTACATGTCGCAGAAATGGATAAAACTGGATGTATCTAGAACTGAAATACGCCTAGACCCATCCATTTATTTCCGGATGGAGGGAATACATGTTAATATTTCATGCCTTTCTATTCTTCAGTACCTATTCCATCTCTGTTGTAGCATGTTTTATAATTGAAACACCATTCTTCTATATAAGGCATGCAAGGGGAAGACGGCTATGTTAGAATCTGAAGGGTTGCAAACCAGGTCTTTGCAAAAGATCCAAACGCCAGGAGATAATAAACCAACTCCAGTTTTCATAGATACTGCTCCAGCATAGAGAAACTCAACTCCCACTGATAATAAGAAGATTCCAGTGGCCAAAGAACTAATTCGCCCCAGTCCAGCAAAAATATGTCAACTCCATTCTAAGAAGTGTGTGCGTATCCTCGCATCATAAAATTTTATAGCATTCTGATCATATTTTCTATGTTTCTTACCCATCTCTCTTTTAGAAAATAAGCTTAAAGGATAGAAGACTTTCTGTACTGGGATCGTATTCGAGGAAAGTATCTTGTGGGAATTCTCTGTGCTCCAACGCTAATGTAAGTACCTGTTGTATATCACTATATTTTTACATCAGCATATATTTTGTTAATCGGTGTGAATCCAACCTTTATCTGATCTAAAGTCACTTGTAGCAAAGTGTTAAAGGCGACAATGTTGATTTTTGTAAGGAAAATTGCCTAGTAGTTTTGCATACTGAGCTGCATGAGTGTACTATCTCATATCATGCACATTACTAAATTGTAGTGCTACTCTAGTTACCCATTTATTCATTGTGTCAATGTTCCTTTCATATTACCTTACCTGACCGATGATAGATGTGCCATATTGTGTTAATTTGGTGTAGGCTGGTGTGGTCTGGTTGCCCAAACGTTCGTTGTGTCAATGTTGCTTTCCTATTATCTGACCTGGCCAATGATAGCAATGCTAGTGTGTTAATTTGGTGCAGGCTGCTGAAGATAAGAAGACAAACTCTGAAAACAGCAAGGCAACCCCATTGTTTCTTTCCAATAAATCTAGGCCAGGTAATATGGGAATAACTCTTGATTAATCTGTTTGGCTCCCCTCCTAATTTATGTTATGATGAAGTGGTCGAGACACTCTCCACTATCAATAATACAAGCCTGCCAAAATAGCCATCTGAATCTGTTCAGTTTCCTCTATCTCGAATGCAACGGAAAACATGTATGTTTGTGAACCAATTAATGGTTGAAGCAATGATGGAAATGGTGGAGGAATCAGAGGTGCACATTCGTGCGCAACAACAACTAATCAATGTTTTTAGAGACAGTGTAGCAAAGGAGCAAGAACTTGCACACATGCTTATGGGCGTCATCCGCGCTGAGGTTGCAGATTGTGACGTTGTAGATTGTTAGGTTCTGTTCATTTATTTGCACTGGCATCAATCTTTGATTGCCTAGAGGACGTAATTTCATGTAATATATGCTGTATGTGCAACGTTTTTCCCTATATGTCGTACCTTTGCTTGATCAGTTTTGGTCCCGTGCATAATTGCTCGTCGTAATGGGCTCAAATTATATAATTGGGCCTAAAGACATGTATGAACTTTAGTGGGACCATTAAGTTAATGGGCCATTAGCAGGCCGAAAGTTAATGGTCGGCCCTCTTACCTCCCGGGTCGTTAACAGGCCGACATCGAAGCGGGCAACATGTGGGCCCATTTGATTTCACGGGCCGTTAACAGGTCGATACTAAGGTCAGGCTACATATGGCCCAACTATACTGTGGGCCTTTAGTAGGCCGAAAGAGATAGTAGGCTCGTACTGGACCATGAAGAGCATGGGCCGCTAAGAGGCCGAAAGTCAGGTCATACTGTAAATGGCCCAACTGTGTTGTGGGCCTTTCGCAGGCTAAAATAGAAACTGGGCTGGTATTGGACCATGAAGAGCATGGGCCATTAAAAGGCCAAAACTCAGGTCTGACGGCAAATGGCCCAACTCACTTATGGGCCGTCAACAGGCTGAAAGACACACCGGGCCAGAAATTGGCCGAACACTTAAATGGGTCGCTAAAAGGCTGAAAGATGTACATCCTAAAAATTGGCCCATCCCTTCAATGGGCCATTAACAGACCGAAACCACATCGGGCCGATATTGAGCCGAAATATATAGCGGGCTATTAACGTGCTTGAACTGACAATGGGCTGCAATGGTGTCAAATCATTAATGGGTCGTTGACGGGCCAAATTGGCACATCTCGTATGGGTCGTGGGCTTAAAAGGACCTGACACAAGTAGGCCTTATATGGGCCGGCCTGCTAATTCTTACTGGGCCGGCCTTTTTCACCGGAATGGGCCATTGTTGGGCCGTGCCACGTGTCGACCTATCATAGGCGCCTCCTATCCGATGAGTGGATGACATCTATCCCAACGGTGAGCCGACACGTGGTTCCTCCGGCCAATGAGAATTTTACATGTGGAAAATCCCCATTGGTCCGGGCTATTAATGGGTTATCGGATCCAAAACCGGAACCTGATAGCTTAACGGCGACCCATTACGATGGATGCCATGTGTCGGTCACCCTTGACGAAAGCACTTCTATGATGCATGATTTATCGTCATGGAAGTGGACACTTCCGTGATGGTAATTTTGGTAATGTCATGGAACACTTCTACGACAACACAGGTATGACTATCTTGATTCTGGCATAAAATCGTCATGGATGTACATGCATGACTAGAAAACGTGACCTACTGTGACAAACATGTATCATCACGAAAGTGTATTTTTTTGTAGTGGTCGTGACGGCGATCTACTCCAACAACTTCGCCGCCGTCAATGATACGTCTCCAACGTATCTATATATTTTTATTGTTCCATGCTATTATATTATCTGTTTTTGATGTTTAATGGGCTTTAATATGCTCTTTTATATTATTTTTGGGACTAACCTATTAACCGGAGGCCTAGTGCCAGTTTCTGTTTTTTTGCCTATTTCAATGTTTTGCAGAGAAGGAATATCAAACGGAATCTAAATGGAATGAAACCTTCACGAGGATCTTTCTTGGAATAAACACAATCCAGGAGACTTGGAGTGGAAGTCTAGAACTCCGCGAGGCGGCCACGAGGCAGGAGGGCGCGCCCAGGGGTAGGCGCGCCCCCACCCTCATGGGCCCCATGGAGCTCCACCGACGTACTTCTTTCGCCTATGTATACTCTTATACCCTAAAAACATCAAGGGAGCCACGAAACCACTTTTTCACCGCCACAACCTTCTGTACCCATGAGATCCCATCTTGGGGCCTTTTTCGGCGATCTACCGGAGGGGGAATCGGTCATAGAGGGCTTCTACATCAACACCATAGCCTCTCTGATGATGTGTGAGTAGTTTACCACAGACCTTCGGGTCCATCGTTATTAGCTAGATGGCTTCTTCTCTCTCTTTGGTTCTCAATACAAAGTTCTCCTCGATGTTCTTGGAGATCTATTCGATGTAATACTCTTTTGCGGTGTGTTTGCCGAGATCCGATGAATTGTGGATTTATGATCAAGATTATCTATGAATAATATTTGTTCTTCTCAGAATTCTTATATGCATGATTTGATATCTTTGCAAGTCTCTTTGAATTATCGGTTTAGTTTGGCCTACTAGATTGATCTTTCTTGCAATGGGAGAAGTGCTTAGCTTTGGGTTGAATGTTGCGGTGTCCTTTCCCAGTGACAGTAGGGGCAGCAAGGCACGCATTGTATTGTTGCCATCGAGGATAAAAATATGGGATTTATATCATATTGCTTGAGTTTATCCCTCTACATCATGTCATCTTGCTTAATGTGTTACTTTGTTCTTATGAACTTAATACTCTAGATGCATGCTGGATAGCGGTCGATGTGTGGAGTAATAGTAGTAGATGCAGAATCGTTTCGGTCTACTTGACACGGACGTGATGCCTATATTCATGATCATTGCCTAGATATTCTCATAACTATGCGCTTTTCTATCAATTGCTCGGCAGTAATTTGTTCACCCACCGTAATATATGCTATCTTGAGAGAAGCCACTAGTGAAACCTATGCCCCCCGGGTCTCTTTCTTATTATATTGCATCTCTTTTATTTACATCGCATCTCATTTATTATTTTGCAATCTTTACTTTCCAATCTATACAACAAAAATACCAAAAATATTAATCTTACTATCTTTATTAGATCTCACTTTTGCGAGTGGCCGTGAAGGGATTGACAACCCCTTTATCACGTTGGTTGCAAGGTTCTTGATTATTTGTGCAGGTACTAGGTGACTTGCGTGTTATCTCCTACTAGATTGATACCTTGGTTCTCAAAAACTGAGGGAAATACTTACGCTACTTTGCTGCATCACCCTTTCCTCTTCAAGGGAAAACCAACGCATGCTCAAGAAGTAGCAAGAAGGATTTCTGGCGCCGTTTCCGGGGAGATCTACGCTCAAGTCAAGACATACCAAGTACCCATCATAAACTCTTCTCCCTCGCATTACATTATTTTCCATTCGCCTCTCGTTTTCCTCTCCCCCACTTCTAAAAATATTTTCGAAAACCTTTGCCTTTTCTTTGCCTCTTTTCGCTTGACTCTTGTGTCCATGTGTTAGATCGTTTGTTTCGCCGTCATGGCTAGTCCTCCTATCATTGTTAATACTCCCGATAATGAAGTTCTCAATTTTAAACAAAGGGAGGGATAAAATCTAAAAGATGCTTGGTATAGAATTTGCAATGCTCAAAATAGATCTACTAAAAAGCAATCTACTTCCGTTCTTCTTCGCAATTTTTATGTAGGCATCACTCCTTGGAATCGATATGTTCTTGACACCATTACCGGAGGGAATTTCTTGGGAAGCCATACTTTTGATTTGTATAAAGCTATGATAGATTTGTTAGGCCCACCACCTCTTTTGGTCAATGGAACTATTTTAACTCTGGAACATGTGATGCAAATGCTTGATACTATTGAAAATAAAATTGCCACTATAGATTTATTTGAAAATTTGGATAAAATGATCCACAACAACATTACCCAATATGGATCTAGGGTAGGAGTTACTCTGAAAAATCTTAGGGAAAAGGAACCCATAGTTAATGAGAAGATAGGGCAAGATTCCACTAGAATTGGTAAACTGAATATATTATTACCAACTTGGGATCCACTTTTTCTGCCATTAAAAATACCTCAAATCCTCCTCCTACCAAAGTTTCCAAGTTTATCTATGTTCCTAAAAATAAGGGTGAATCTTCTAGTAAGGAAAATGAAGACCTCAAATCAATAAGTGTTCACCCCAACTTTTTCGATATCATTAAGGAACCTTTTACTACAAATGAATTTCTGAATTTCTTTCCGAGGAGTTTGATCATTAATAAAACCAAAGAACCTCCTAAGAGTCATGTGTGTTCAATTGAATAATTGCATACCAAAGATGACAATGGCTAGATCTATTCTTGTTTCTATGCCTGGCTAGGGGCGTTAAACGATAGCGCTTGTTGGGAGGCAACCCGATTTTATTTTTGTTCTTTAATTTTTGTTCATGTTTAGTAATAAATAATTCATCTAGCTACTATTATGATTGTGTTTTTTATGTTTTAATTAGTGTTTGTGCCAAGTAAATCCTTTAGGATCTTCTTGGGTGATTGTTGTTTGATCTTACTGATAAAAAAAGAAAGTATGCGCTCACGAAAATAAGTATCATATTTTACCAGAGAACGATAAAATACCAATTCCAACTGCAGTAGATCAATATACTTTTTATGATGGTCTTACTATTTTTTCATAATTTTTGGAGTGACCAAAGTATTCGAAACATCCATATTGCTACAGACTGTTCTGTTTTGACAGATTCTGTTTTTCGTCTGTTGTTTGCTTATTTTGATGAATCTATGAGTAGCATCGGGGGGTATGAACCATACAGAAGTTGGAATCCAGTAGGTTTAACACCAATATAAATAAATAATGAGTTCATTACAGTACCTTGAAGTGGTGGTTTGTTTTCTTACACTAACGGAGCTCATGAGATTTTCTGTTGAGTTTTGTGTTGTGAAGTTTTCATATTTCTGGGTAAACATTTGATGGATTTTGGAATAAGGACTGGCAAGAGGCTAAGCTTGGGGATTCCCAAGGAACCCCAAGGTAAAATTCAAGGACAACCAAAAGCCTAAGCTTGGGGATGCCCCAGAAGGCATCCCCTCTTTCGTCTTCGTCTATCGGTAACTTTACTTGACACTATATTTTTATTCACCACATGATATGTATTTTGCTTGGAGCGTCTTGTATGATTTGAGTCTTTGCTTTTTAGTTTACCACAATCATCCTTGTTGTACACACCTTTTGGGAGAGACATGCATGAATCGGAATTTATTAGAATACTCTATGTGCTTCACTTTTATCTTTTGAGCTAGATAATTTTGCTCTAGGGCTTCACTTATATCTTTTTAGAGCACAGTGGTGGTTTTATTTTATAGAAATTATTGATCTCTCATGCTTCACTTATATTCTTTTGAGAGTCTTTTAGAACAGCATGGTAATTTTCTTTGGCTATAAAATTAGTCCTAATATGATGAGCATCCAAGATGGGTATAATAAAAACATGTACCATCACGGAAGTGTATTTTTTTGTAGTGATCGTGACGGCGATCTACTCCAACAACTTCGCCGTCATCAATGATACGTCTCCAATGTATCTATAATTTTTGATTGTTCCATGCTATTATATTATCTTTTTTTTATGTTTAATGGGCTTTCATATGCTCTTTTATATTATTTTTGGGACTAACCTATTAACCGGAGGCCCAGTGCCAGTTTCTGTTTTTTGCCTATTTCAGTGTTTTGCAGAAAAGGAATATCAAACGGAATCCGGAATGAAACCTTCGCGAGGATCTTTCTTGGAACAAACACAATCCAGGAGACTTGGAGTGGAAGTCTGGAACTCCGCGAGGCGGCCACGAGGCAGGAGGGCATGCCCCCACCCTCGTGGGCCCCACAGAGCTCCACCGACGTACTTCTTTCGCCTATATATACTCCTATACCCTAAAAACATCAGGGGGAGCCACGAAACCACTTTTCCACTGCCGCAACCTTCTGTACCCGTGAGATCCCATCTTGGGGCCTTTTCCGGTGATCTGCCGGAGGGGGGAATCGATCACGGAGGGCTTCTACATCAACACCATAGCCTCTCTGATGATGTGTGAGTAGTTTACCACAGACCTTCGGGTCCATAGTTATTAGCTAGATGGCTTCTTATCTCTCTTTGGTTCTCAATGCAAAGTTCTCCTCGATGTTCTTGCAGATCTATTCGATGTAATACTCTTTTGCGGTGTGTTTGCCGAGATCCAATGAATTGTGGATTTATGATCAAGATTATCTATGAATAATATTTTGTTCTTCTCTGAATTCTTATATGCATGATTTGATATCTTTGCAAGTCTCTTTGAATTATCGGTTTAGTTTGGCCTACTAGATTGATCTTTCTTGCAATGGGAGAAGTGCTTAGCTTTGGGTTGAATGTTGCGGTGTCCTTTCCCAGTGACAGTAGGGGCAGCAAGGCACGCATTGTATTGTTGCCATCGAGGATAAAAATATGGGATTTATATCATATTGCTTGAGTTTATCCCTCTACATCATGTCATCTTGCTTAATGTGTTACTTTGTTCTTATGAACTTAATACTCTAGATGCATGCTGGATAGCGGTCGATGTGTGGAGTAATAGTAGTAGATGCAGAGTTGTATCAGTGGTCGATAGAACTTCAGGGAATATTTGTTCTACCTTTAGCTCCTCATTGGGTTCGACACTCTTATTTATCAAAAAAGGCTACAAACGATCCCCTATACGTGTGGTTATCAGTGATCAAGGTCTCACCTTCCGAAGACTTTACATATACTCCAAGACTTCTCCTGCTGCCTTCGTGCCTAAATACCGACCTTGTAACCCTAGATACCCTACCTGGTGTGTATATAAGCCAAAGGGTTTAGCCCATAGAAGGGACTTCAACACAATCACATTCACCTAGCCCTAGAGTTAGACCACATCTGACGATCTCGAGGTAAATCAACTCTGTACTTGATACATCTCCATTAATATAAACAAGAGCAGGATGTAGGGTTGTACCTCCATCAAGAGGGCCCGAACCTAGGTAAACATCATCTCCCTTGTTCCTACTACCACCGATCCAAGATCCACAGCTCGAGATCCCCTACCCGAGGTCTACCGGTTTTGGCACCAACGTTGGTTCTTTCATTGAGAGTTCCACTGTGAGATCAACAGAAGGATTGATGGATCATCTAGAGATCAACTACGACAGTGACTGCGGGGGCATGTACGTCCCCGGTCAGCTTTTTATGTTCATCAGCATGATCTTCTGCGTTGTCTCGATGGGCCATCTAGCCATCATTGAAAACTACGCTCCTAATGTCTACTATGCAACCTTTCTTCTTATAGACTCGTGTTAGGCCTCCAAGCACAGAGTTTTGTAGGACAGTAGAAATTTTCCCTCAAGTGGATGACCTAAGATTTACAAATCCGTGGGAGGTGTAGGATGAAGATGATCTTTCTCTAACAACCCTGCAACCAAATAACAAAGAGTCTCTTGTGTCCCCGACACACCCAATACAATGGTAAATTGTATAGGTGCACTAGTTCGGTGAAGAGATGGTGATACAAGTGTAATATGGATAGTAGATATAGGTTTTTGTAATCTGAAAATATAAAAAAAGCAAGGTAACAAGTAGTAAATGTGAGCAAAAACGGTATTGCAATGCCTGAAAACAAGGCCTAGGGTTCATACTTTCACTAGTGCAAAGTATCTCAACAATGCTAACATAATTAAATCATATGGGAATCCCTCAATGTGCGACAAAGAGTCACTCCAAAGTTCCTATCGTGGAGAACATAAGATGAAATTTCTTGTAGGGTACGAAACCACCTCAAAGTTATTTTTTTCTGATCAATCTTTTGAGCAATTCCTATAAGTGCTCATGGTAGAGCCTGGGTATTTGATACTGGTTCTGTTGCCCTTGTTTGCAACTTGAAACAGAAGCTACGGAGTAAACAGAGACTAGCTAAGGATGAGGTGACGATGCGCATTGGAAGTGTCTCTAAGGTTGATGTGATCGCCATCCACATGCTCCCTCTACCTTCGGGATTAGTATTAAACCTAAATAAATGTTGTTTGGTGCCTGCGTTAAGCATGAACAATATATCTGGATCTTGTTTATCGCGAGACGATTATTCATTTAAGTCAGAGAACAATGGTTGTTCTGTTTACATGAATAATATCTTTTGTGATCATGCACCCTTTGTGAATGGTTTATTCTTGTTGAATCTTGATCGTAGCGGTACACATATTCATAATAATGATACCAAAAGATTGAAAGTTAATGATGATAGTACCACATACTTGTGGCACTGCTGCTTAGGTCATATTGGTGTAAAGCGCATGAAGAAACTCCATGCTGATGGATTTTTGGAATCACTTGATTATGAATCATTTGAAACATGTGAACCATGCCTCATGGGCAAGATGACTAAAACCCTGTTTTCTGGATCAATGGAGCGAGCAAGCGACTTATTGGAAATAATACATACCAATGTATGCAGTCGAATGAGTGTTGAAGCATGCGGTGGATATCGTTATTTTCTTATCTTCATAGATGATTTGAGTAGATAGGTATATTTACTTGATAAAACACAAGTATGAATTTTTCTTAAAGTTAAAGCAATTTTAGAGTGAATTTGAAGATCATCATGACCAGAAGATAATATGTCTACGATATGATCGTGGAGGAAAATATCTGAGTTGCGAGTTTTGTATGTATTTAAGAAAATGTGAAAATTGTTTCACAACTCACGCCACCTAAACCACCAAAGTGTAATGGTGTGTCCAAGCGTCATAATCAAACTCTATTGTGTTATATGATGTCTCTTATCGATTTGCCACTATTATTTTAGGGCTATGCATTAGAGACAATAACATTCACTTTAAACAAGGCACCATCTAAATCCGTTGAGATGGCACTGTAAGAAATAAGGTTTGGCAAGAGACCAATGTTGTAGTTTCTTAAAGTTTGGGGATGCGACACTTATGCCTGATAAGCTCGAACCCAAAGCGGAGAAGTACGTCTTCATAGAGAAAGCTAATGATGATGATCATGAATTTTAGATCAAGCCACTACCGAAACTCATAGGTCGACAAGGACACGTACTGCCCTGAGTGGTACGGTAATCCTGTCATGGAAGTCGTGTTGTTAGACAACGATGAACCTACGAACTATGAGGAAGCGACGATGGGCCCGAATTCTGAGAAATGGCTAGATGCCATGAAATTCGAGATAGGATCCATTTATGAGAACCAAGTGTGGACTTTGGTAGACTTACCTGATGACCGGCAGGCCATCAAGAACAAATGGATTTTTTATAAGAAGACAGTCGCTGATGGTAATGTCACCGTCTATAAAGCTCGACTCGACACAAAGGGTTTTTGGCAAGTTCAAGGAGTTGACTATGATGATACTTTCTCACCCGTAGCGATGCTTAAGTCTGTTAGAATTATGTTAGCAATTGCTGCATTTTTTTATTATGAAATCTCACAGATGGATGTGAAAACCGCTTTCCTTAAGGAAGAGTTGTATATGATGCAGTCCAAAGGTTTTATGGATCCTAAGGATGCTAAAAAGGTATGCAAGCTCCAGTGATCCATTGATGGACTGGTGAAACATCTCGGAGTTGGAATATAGGCTTGTTGAGGCAATCAAAGCTTTTGGGTTTATACGAACTTTATGAAGAAACTTGTATTTACAAGAAAGTGAGTGGGAGCTCTATAACATTTCTGATAGTATATGTGGATGACATATTGTTGATTGGAAATGATGTGGAATTTCTGGAAAGCATAAAGGGTTGTTTGAAAGGAGTTTTTCAAAGGAAGACCTAGGTAAAGCTGCTTACAATTGGCCATCAAGATCTATAGAGATAGATCAAGATGCCTAATAAGACTTTCGTAGAGCACATACCTTGACAGGATTTTGAAGGAGTTCAAAATGGATCAATCAAAGAAGGAATTATTTCCTGTATCATAAGATGTGAAGTTGAGTAAGCTTCAAAGCTCGACCACGGCAGAAGAAAGACAAAGGATGAAGGTCGTCCCCTATGCCTCAGCCATAGGCTCTATTATGTATGCCATGTTGTGTACCATACCTGACGTGTGCCTTGCCATGAGTCTGGCAAGGGGGTGCAAGAGTGATCCAGGAGTGGATCACCGGACAACGGTCAAAATTATCCTAAGGTGCCTAAAGAGGACTAAGGACTTGTTTTCTCATTTATGGAGGTGATAAAGAGTTCGTCGTAAAGGGTTACGTCGATGCAAGCTTTGACACTGATTCAGATGACTTTGAGTCTCGAACCACATACGTAGAGTGGAGCTGTCATTTTGAATAGCTCCAATGGAGTGTGGCAGCAGCATCTACAGTACGACATCGAGATTTGCAAAGTATAAATGGATATAAATGTTGCATACCCATTGATAAATCCTCTCTCACAAGCAAAACATGATCAAACCCTAGAACTCATTGGGTGTTAATCACATAGCGATGTGAACTAGATTATTGACTCTAGTTCAAGTGGGAGACTATTGGAAATATGCCCTAGAGGCAACAATAAAATGGTTATTTCATATTTCCTATTCAAGATATTTTTTTATTATTCATGCTAGAATTGTAATGACCAAAAACTTAAATACATGTGTGAATACATAAACTACATTGTGTCGCTAGTAAGACTCTACTAGACTAGCTCGTTGATCAAAGATGGTTAAGGTTTCCTAACCATAGACATGAGTTGTCATTTGATAAAGGGATCACATCATTAGGAGAATGATGTGATGGACAGACCCAGCCGTAAGCTTGGCATCAGATCATTTAGTTATTTTCTATAGCTTTCTTCATGTCAAGTATTTGTTCCTTCGACCATGAGATCATGCTACTCTCGGATACCATAGGAATACTTTGTGTGTTATCAAACGTCACTTCATAACTGGGTGATCATAAAGGTGCTCTACAGGTATCTCCGAAGGTGTTTGTTAGGTTGAATGGATCGAGACTGGGATTTGCCGCTCCGTGTGATGGAGAGATATCTCTAGGCACTCTCGGTAATAGAACACCACAAGAAGCTTGCAAGCATGTGACTAATGAGTTTAGTCATGGGATCTTGTATTACGGAATGAGTATAGAGACTTGCCGGTAGTGAGATTGAACTAGTTACGGAAATACCGACGATCGAATCTCGGGCAACTAACATATCGCCGGACAAAGGGAATTGTATATGGGATAAACTGAATCCTTGACATCGTGGTTCAATCGATAAAGATCTTCGTGGAATATGTGGGAACCGATAAGGGCATCTAGGTCTCTCTATTGGTTATTGACCATAGAGGATTCTCGGTCTTGTCTACATGATTCTCGAACCCGTAGGGTCGCACCCTTAACGTTCGATAGCACTAGGGTAGTATTGAGATATTAATAGTGGAAAGTCCAAAGGTTGTTCGGAGTCCCGGATGGGTTCCAGGACATCACGAGGAGATCTGGAATGGTCCATAGGTAAAGATTCATATATGGAAAGTTGTTTTCGGTGTTCCGGAAAAAGTTCGGGCTTTTTCGGTATTGTACCGGGAAAGTTCTAGAAGGTTTCGGAGTGGGGTCCACCTTCATAGGGGGGCCACATGAATGTACTTAGTGTGTAAAGTACCCACAACCTTGGTCTTGGCGCACCAAGATCCTCCCTTAAAAGGAATAGTATCATACCCCGAAGGGATAAGATCATGATCCCTAAAAGGGGGGATAGCGATCGGTGGGGGAGGAAAGGAGGGATTTCCTTCCTTCCCCTTTGGACAACGACCCTAGGGCCTTGGAGGGCAAGCCACCAGCCCCCTCCATGCCTATATAAAGGTGGGGAGGCGTCGGGGGAAGCACCCCTTGGACCCTTGCCCGTTACCTCTCCCAACTCGCCCCACGTTTCACTAGTACACGCTGGGCGAAGCCCCGCCGGGAATTCCGCTGCCACCACCACCACCATACCATCGTGTTGGTTCAGATGTCATCTACCTACTCTCCCTTGCTTGCTGGATCAAGAAGGAAAGGAAGCCACCGAGCCGTACGTGTGCTAAACTCGGAGGTGTCGCACGTGCGGTACTAGATCGGATTGGATTGTGAAGAGTACGACTACATCAACCGCGTTACGACGCTAACACTTTCGGTCTACAAGGGTATGTAGACACACTCCCCTCTCGTAGCTATACATCTCCTAGATTGGATATTGGGTGTTTTGTACGATTTTTTATTTTCATGCAACGTTCCCCATCAGTCTAGTCCTTCTTGAATCCTTATCAATATCTACCATCTTGTCCTCGAATGCTTGTCTCTATCATTCGTTGCATTACACCATCACAAAGATTGCTGCTAGGAATTGTGATGCACACAATAGGGTCTGTAGTGGTGCGTTTGACACAACTTCAAGTGTCCATTTGAGTCGAAGTGCTTCTCTCAGGAATGTTTGGTCAGTATGCATGTAAGGTGTAATCAATTTCATAGTGAACTATCATATATAGCAAAGAACGGTACAATAATAAAAATAAGAGGGTTGTAAATATATAGGTATGGCCAATTTTATTATGTGACAACAATAATTAAACTTTATTTTTCATGCACTTATATTTGTATACTATTCTTCATATAATAATATTTTCATTACTAAACGTGAATAATATCTCACCGTCCAAAAGTGCCACCTCCTTACTATTACATGATTTAAAAAGGAAATGAGGTTCTTTGCTTGACTTTGACAAAAACTACAAAAAAATCTAATGGTTCCAATAAACAGATATTCCGAGTTGACTGCATCTATAAGGAAGTTAGCTACAAATGTGAACGGAAGGGATGTTTCTAGCGGAGGCAGTGAGGGATGGCGATGGCCGAAGAGGGGGTGGACAGAAGGATCGCCTTAGCTGGCCCGCATCTCCGTAGGGTGGGGGGTTTGCGGCGCCGAGGAGGTGGAGGAAGACGGCGTCACTACAGTAGAGGGGTGGAGGAGTGCCGCAACTACAATATGCATAGTATTGGAAATATGCCCTAGAGGCAATTGATACGTCCATTTGCAGCATGTTTTCCTACTATTATTTATAAAAATTTTATGCATAATAATGCTTTAAGGAGTAATTCTAATGCCTTTTCTCTCATAATATGCAAGGTTTACACAAAGAGGGAGAATACCGGCAGCTGGAATTCTGGACCTGAAAAAGCTATGCCGGGACACCTATTCTACACATCTCCAAATAAGCTGAAAAATCACAGAGAATTATTTTGGAATATATGAAAAATACCGAAGCCAATAACTACCAGCGGGGAGCCACCTGGTGACCACAAGACACCTGGGTGCGCCAGGCCTCCCAGGCATGCCCTGGTGGGTTGTGGCCAGCTCAGCCCACCTCCGGTGCCCATCTTCTGGTATATTGGTCATTTTGACCTAGAAAAAATAAGGAGAGGACTTTCGGGATAGAGCGCCACTGTTTTGAGGCAGAACTTGGGCAGGACCACTTTTGCCCTTTGGCAGGGCGATTCCGCCGGGGGAACTTCCCTCCCGGAGGGGGAAATCGAAGCCATCATCATCACCAACAACTCTCTCATCTTTGGGAGGCCAATCTCCATCAACATATTCAACAACACCATCTCCTCTAAAACCCTAGTTCATCTCTTGTCTTCAATCTTTGTACCGGAACCTCAGATTGGTACCTGTGGGTGACCAGTAGTGTTGACTACATCTTGTAGTTGATTACTATATGGTTTATTTGGTGGAAGATTACATGTTCAGATCCATTATGCTATATACCCCTCTGATCTTGAGCATGAATATTATTTGGGAGTAGTTACTTTTGTTCTTGAGTTCATGGGAGAAGTCATGTTGCAGGTAATCATGTGAACTTGATATGTGTGTTCGATATTTTGATGATACGTATGTTGTGATTCCCTTAGTGGTTTCATGTGAACATCGACTACATGGCACCTCACCATCTTTGGGCCTAAGGGAATGCATTGTGGAGTAGTTATTAGATGACGGGTTGCTAGAGTGACAGAAGCTTAAACCCTAGTTTATGCGCGACTTCGTAAGGGACCGATTTGGATCCAAATGTTTAATGCTATGGTTATATTTTATCTCAATACTTTGCTCATAGTTGCGGATCCTTGCGAGGGGATTAATCATAAGTGGGAGGTTTGTTCAAGTAAGAACAACACCCAAGCACCAGTCCACCCACATATCGAATTATCAAAGTAGCGAATGCGAATCAAACCAACATGATGAAAGTGACTAGATGAAATTCTCATGTGCCCTCAAGAAAACTTTGCTTATTATAAGAGACCATATTGGCCCGTCCTTTGCCACAAAAGGATTAGGCTACCTTGCTGCACTTTATTTACCATTACTATTACTTGTTCGTTACAAATTATCTTGCTATCAAGCTACCTATTAGCAACTATTTCAGTGCTTGCATAAAATACCTTGCTAAAAACCACTTGTCATTTCCTTTTGCTCCTCGTTGGGTTCGACACTCTTACTTATCGAAAGGACTACGATTGATCCCCTATACTTGTGGGTCATCAAGTCTCTTTTCTGGCATCGTTGTCGGGGAGTGAAGCACTCCTGGTAAGTGGAAATTGGTAAGGAAAATTATTACTACGTGCTGAAATTTATTGTCACTTGTTACTATGGAGAACCATACTTTGAGGGGTTTGTTCGGGGTATCTTTGAGGGAGTCCTGAATTATGGGGTCCTCGGGGGTCCGGGCTATGTGACATGGGTCGGACTGATGGGCCGTGAAGGTACGATATGGAAGACTTTTTCCATGTCCGGATGGGACTCTCCTTGGTGTGGAAGGCAAGCTTGCCGTGTGGATATGAAGATTCCTTTCTCTGTAAACCGACTCTGTACAACCCTAGCCCCCTCTGGTGTCTATATAAACCAAAGGGTTTAGTCCGTAGGGCAGAATCATAATCATATAGGCTAGACAACTAGGGTTTAGCCATTACGATCTCGAGGTAGATCAACTCTTGTAACACCTATACTCATCAAAGTCAATCAAGCAGGAAGTAGGGTATTACCTCCATTAAGAGGGCCCGAACCTGGGTAAACATCGTGTCCCTTGCCTCCTGTTACCCTCGATCCTCAGACGCACATTTCAGGACCCCCTACCCGAGATCTGCCGGTTTTGACACCGACATTAGTGCTTTCATTGAGAGTTCCTCTGTAGCGTTGGCATAAGGACCGATGGCTCGCCTTGTCATCAAGGACAGTATAACTTCCGGAGGAGCCCTAGTTTCGGGGCAAACCCTCCAGCTTGGCGACTTCACCATGGGTGCTCGTTTGGCCGTTGGGCCAAAAGCAACCCCCCAAGTCACTGAAAATCCTCTTCAAATCAGCCCTGGATACTCCGACAAGATGGATCTGGCAGATCTATCATCTTTGAATGAACTGCTAGATCACATCGCCGCCCTAGGGGTCTCAACTGACTATGATTGGATCGGGCTTAAACCTGATCAGAGAGAAATTAAATCTCCCCCGATCACCCATCAGGTAGCGGTTGTGGAGGAGCAGGCTGATAATAACTCCTCCCCTATGTTGAGAACCAGCTATGTTCGGGTTTCCGAACCCGGATAACCGAGTACTCATCCTCGAGAGGACACTCCCCGTCCTCCGAACACAAAATCGGACGTTGAGCCTGAGAACTCCTCGAACACTCCGGAGACTGGACTGGTAACCTCGGAAATTCTTCAAAATCCAGATTCCACAGCGGGTCGGGGTGCGAATTCGAGCCCACCCACCCACCACAAGCAATATTCTCCAAGCAACTCCGGTCCTCTAGACATATGCGACCTAATGTATGTGCGGCAGCAGCCTCGGGAGACAGTCCATCATTTTTGGGCTAGATTCCTCCTTGTTAAAAACAAGATAAAAGACTGCTGTGACGATGACACAATCTCAGTATTTCGCAACAACTGTACGGATGAGGGAATCTTTAATGCCCTTAGTCACCGTCGCATTCCGCACTTTGCAGATTTGGAACACATAGTACATAACTACTGCACAATGGAAAGCGCCTGGAAAACTCAAACAGCCCGCTGGGAATCTCAGGCCTTTAAGCCATCTCTCGGGCGGGCAAAAAGGATGAACCCTTGCGGGGCACCCTATCATCATCCCATAGACAAGAAAATCAAGCCCTTTACGGGACATAGAACTGTCTTCGAAGGATGGCTCGATAGGCCCTGTCAAATACACATGACGCCGAATACCGAACCAACGCACACCCTACAGGCATGTTGGATACTCCGGCAGGTGGCCAAGAGCGGCGAGGGTATCCTCACCAACACTACCCCAGAAAAGTACTCTTCGGAACGCGACGATCCCAAAGTACACACAGTCTTCGAGACCTTCTCATCAAATAATCAGCGGAAACGGGCGCTTCGCGACCTTGCCGAAATCTGCCACGTAGCAACAATAAACCCATGGAATGATACGACAATTACTTTCAATGCTGATGACGAACCAAGATCCTGCTCAGTCCGGGCACCAGTCGCTCTGGTCCTCAACCCAATTATGGATGGTTTTCGGCTCACTAAAGTGCTAATGGATGGTGGTAGCGGATTGAACCTCATATACGAGGACACGCTCAATAAAATGCAAATGGACATGAGTCGCATTGAGCAGAGCAATACATCCTTTAGGGGAATCATCCCCAGTAGGGAAGCAAGATACTCGGGGAAAATTAAACTGGATGTGGTATTCGGCACACCAGAAAACTATAGGTCCAAAGAGATAATCTTCCAGGTGGCTCCTTTTAATAGCGGATATCATGCCCTGTTAGGGCGAGATGCATTCATACACTTTCAAGCTATACCTCATTACGGGTATATGAAGCTCAAAATGCCCGGACCCAATGGTGTTATCACTGTCTCCAGTGATCCGGACAAAGCACTCCGCGCCGAAAATAAAACCGCATCCCTGGACCTTGAGGCATTATCCAAAGCCCTAGCGGCCGAGGAACTCACTGCACTACGTTCCACACTGGATAGGGACAACATAATTCTTGACAAAAGGCCCAAATACACCTCTTTCAAGCCAGCTGACGAAATAGTCAAATTTCAAGTCCACCCGACGGATCCCAAGTAAACGGCTTCCATTGGGGCACAACTAGACCCGACAGTCTACGCCGCATTACGCGCGTTCTTGCGCGGGAACTGGGACATTTTTTCCTGGCACCCCTCGGATATGCCAGGAATCCCACGCGCACTGGCCGAACATAGTCTCAATATACTGAAGGGATACAAGCTGGTCAAGCAAATGCTCCGAAGATTTTTCGAACCCAAGCGACATGCTATGGGGGAGGAGCTAGCCAAGCTACTCGAAGCTGAGTTTATCAGAGAGATCAAACATCCGGACTGGCTAGAAAACCTGGTCATGGTACCAAAGAAGGATAAATCCTGGCGCCTGTGTGTCGATTTCAAAGACCTTAACAAGGCCTTGCCTAAGGACCCTTTCCCACTACCTCGCATCCACCAGATTATCAATGCAATCGTGGGACATGATTCAGTGTGTTTCCTCAACGCATACTCCGGATACCATCAAATTAAGATGAAGGAATCCGACCAAGCTGCAACGGCATTCATCACACCGTATAGGCCTTTCTGCTTCAACACTATGCCTTTCGGGCTCAAAAACGTCGGCGCCACTTACCAACGCAGGATCCAAGCATGCGTGGAAAAGCAAATCGGCAAGACTGTGGAGGCATATGTAGATGACGTAGTCATCAAAACCAAGCATGTTGAATCATTGTGTGACGCCCCCGATTCAATCGTACACTAATCATACAAGCAAACGTGTACGATCAAGATCAGGGACTCACGGGAAGATATCACAACACAACTCTACAAATAAAATAAGTCATACAAGCATCATATTACAAGCCAGGGCCCTCAAGGGCTCGAATACAAGAGCTCGATCATAGACGAGTCAGCGGAAGCAACAATATCTGAGTACAGACATAAGTTAAACAAGTTGCCATAAGATGGCTAGCGCAAACTGGTATACAGATTTAAAGAGGCGCAGGCCTCCTGCCTGGGATCCTCCTAAACTACTCCTGGTCGTCGTCAGCGGGCTGCACGTAGTAGTAGGCACCTCCCGAGTAGTAGTAGTCATCATTGATGGTGGCGTCTGGCTCCTGGGCTCCAACGTCTGGTCGCAGCAATGAGTATAGAAAGGGGGAAAAGAGGGAGCAAAGCAACCGTGAGTACTCATCCAAAGTACTCGCAAGCAAGGAGCTACACTACATATGTATGCATTGGTATCAAATGGAAAAGGGGTATCATATGTGGACTGAACTGCAGAAAGCCGGAATAAGAGGAGGATAGCTAGTCCTTTCGAAGACTACGCTTCTGGTAACCTCCATCTTGCAGCAGAAGAAGAGAGTAGATGGTAAGTTCACCAAGTAGCATCGCATAGCATAATCCTAACCGATGATCCTCCCCTCGTCGCCCTGTAAGAGAGCGATCACCGGTTGTATCTGGCACTTTGGAAGGGTGTGTTTTATTAAGTATCTGGTTCTAGTTGTCATAAGGTCAAGGTACAACTCCAAGTCGTCCTGTTACCGAAGATCATGACTATTCGAATAGATTAACTTCCCTGCAGGGGTGCACCACATAACCCAACACGCTCGATCCCCTTTGTCCGGGCACACTTTTCTGGGTCATGCCCGGCCTCGGAAGATCATCACGTCGCAGCCCTACCTAGGCACAACAGAGAGGTCAGCATGCCGGTCTAAATCCTATGGCGCAGGGGTCTGGGCCCATCGCCCATTGCACACCTGCACGTTGCGTATGCGGCCGGTGAGCAGACCTAGCCTCCCTTATACAAGGGTAGGCGTTCCAGTCCAACCCGGCACGCGCCGCTCAGTCGCTGATGTCACGAAGGCTTCGGCTGATACCACGACGTCGAGTGCCCATAACTGTCCCCGCGTAGATGGTTAGTGCGTATAAGCCAGTGGCCAGACTCAGATCAAATACCAAGATCTCGTTAAGCGTGTTTAAGTATCCGCGAACGCTGACCAGGGCCAGGCCCACCTCTCTCCTAGGTGGTCTCAACCTGCCCTGTCGCTCCGTCACAAAGTAACAGTCGGGGGCCGTCGGGAACCCAGGCCCACCTCTACCGGGATGGAGCCACCTGCCCCTTCAGCCCCCAACTCTGAACAGTACCACATGTAATGTAACAGTGTAAAGTATATAGTATATGCCCGTGATCACCTCCCGAAGTGATCACGGCCCAGTAGTATAGCATAGCAGACGGACAAGAGTGTAGGGCCACTGATGGAACACTAGCATCCTATACTAAGCAGTAGGATAGCAGGTAAAGGTAACAATAGTAGTAGCAAGGACAGGCTATGCAGCAGTATAGGATTAACTAAAAACAGTAACAAGCTACACTACTCTAATGCAAGAAGTATAGAGGAGAGTAGGCGATATCTGGTGATCAAGGGGGGGGCTTGCCTGGTTTCTCTGGCAAGAAGGACGGGTCGTCCACACCGTAGTCGTACTGGGGGTCACCGGCAGCCTCGGGGTGTACCTGAAAGAAGTAACGGAGGGGGAACATAATAAATAACAGAGCAATCAAAGCATCACAAAGCGAAACATGGCATTACGCAGTGCTAGAGGTGACCTAACGCAGTAGGAGGTGATACCGGTGAAGGGGGGAAACATCCGGGAAAGTATTCCCGGTGTTTCGCGTTTTCAGACAAATCAACCGGAGGAGGAAAGTCGCGTGTTTGCTATGCTAGGGATGTGTGGCGGACGAACGGGCTGCGTATCCGGATTCGTCTCGTTGTTCTGAGCAACTTTCATGTAGAAAACATTTTCATCTGAGCTACGGTTTATTTTCTATTAATTTTTAAAGATTTAAATTATTTTTAGGATTTATTTAATTATTTTAAATCAATATTATCCAGAACAGTGTATGCTGACGTCAGCATGACGTCAGCAGTCAACAGGGCGTTGACTAGGTCAATCTGACGTGTGGGTCCCGCATGTCATACTCTGTTTATTCTAATTAGGATCTAACTAATCTAATTATTGTTTAATTAATTAACAATAGTTAATTAGGTTAACTAAACAGGATTAATTAAGTTAATTAATTTAGTTGATTAATTAATTAAATTTATTATTACTATTATTTATTTTTTTAATCTTCTTCTTTTGCTTTTTTTAAACGTTTCAGGGGCGTGGGCCCCGAATGGCAGTGGCCTATCAGGCCAAACGGGCGCTGGTGCTTGCAGTTACGGGCTGCGGGCGCGGGCGTGCGGGGCGCTGCGGGCGTTGGGTGCCCAACTAGGCATTGCGGGGCGCCGGTGGCACGGCAGTGGGGGCGCGAGCGGTGCGGTGAGCGCGGACCGCAGCGAGGCAGGGTAGCGCGGGGGAGGTGAGCCGGGGCGACGATGGTGAGTGGGGACGGGGCTCGGGCGAGGCGCAGTGTCGCGCGCGCGATGGATGACCGCCGACAGGGCGAGTGAAGTCGGCGGGCGAATCGAGTGGCGCATAGAGGGGGCGCGGTGAGCGCGCGCTGCGGGTGGGCGGTCGCCGCGGTGCGTGGACGTGGGCGCAACGGAGCAGCCGGGGAAGCAGAGAGCAGCGGAGGGGGAAGAGGAGGCCGAGGGCCTCACCATGGGGCTGTAGGGAAACGGCAGCGGGGTTCAAGGAGGAGGACGGGGACGACGACGGGGCAGCTCCGGCGATGTCCAAGCGGCGGCGACGATCGGCGTGGCGACGTGGCTCCGGTGATGCAGAGGCGCAAGAAGGTCCAGTGACGAGGTGGTCGGTCGTGGAGGAGGATGAAGAGGCGGAGAGGCGTCACCGGTGAGGTGACGATGATGACTGCGAGCGGCGGGCGCCGACGTTGGGTGGCGGCGACGTCGGGGCGGCCCCCTCCCGATCCAGATCGAGATCGGGTAGAGGGGGGCAAGGGAGAGGGAATGGAGGCGAGTGGGAGTAGTGGGAAGGGGTGCGGTTAGGGTTTCGAGGGTTAAAGGGGGAGTGGGGGCGGATGGGCCGGCCTAGGTGGTGGCCTGGTGGGCCGAGGCCCATGAGTGAGAGGGGGTGGCCTTTATTCTTATTTTAGTTTTTTTTCCGTTTTACTTATTTTCTTCTCTATTTTATTTATTGTTCAATTCATTTTTGTTTTGTAAAATACACAATTGGGACCTAAATTAGTGTTGTAATTTAAGCCTCTGCAATAACAAGTTTGACTACTAAATAAAATAGTTTAGTATTTCAAAATAAATAAAACGCATTTAATTAAACATTTAAATCAATGTTTTATTAAGTTTTGAACATGTAAACACATTATAAAAATGTGGTTTCTCCTCCAATATTTATTATGGATTATTTGCCACCTCTAGAACATTTTAGTTTTAATGTTTGAAAAGTTTAACGGTTGAATTTAATTTAAAGTTGAATTTGGATCGGTTCTGAACTAACACGAGATTAGCAATAGTAATCGAGGTGACGTGGCATCATTAGCAGAGGGTTACTGTATCTTAATTATCCGGGCGTCACAATTCTCCTCCACTACAAGAAATCTTGTCCCGAGATTTAAGAGGCGGAGTAAAGGGGGAAGGTTCTGATTACGAATTTCTAGCGAGTGTTCTGGTCTTGGTTGGTCTTCTCGAAGAGGTCGATCCATTACATTGACGTCTTCATTTCTCTGCTTCAGGTCATCTTGATGAAGTCGGCATCCTTCTTCGGGAACTCCATCGTACTTACGAAAGAATAAAGGGGTGGGTATTCCAGGAGAATGGACCTCCACAAGGTTAACTATCTGATCGATAACATCGGTGAAGGTGGCGGAAAGTAACTCTCGAATTGGAACTTCAGAAAACACCAAGAGCAAGTAAGACGGTGCAATAAGAAGTTTCGAGAGGATAGGCAATCGTTCATTGCCTGAAACAAAACGTGATAGGGTTCATAGCAATGGGAATAAGTATTGTGTCTAATACCAGAATTGGTCACTAGGACGGTGGCCCGTGAATTACATACGAGTCCACGCGCGAGGAATAACTTTGGCAACAGGGTGTATAGGAGAGTCAGGTTTCGATCATGTAGCACTGTGGGTTATGGGCCCACCATGTGGGTTAAAAGTAGGAAGGCGCTGACATCTTGCACGGACATGATAGCAAGGCATGCTAGAGGATAACCTGTCAGTTATGTCGGCAACAACGTCGGCACCAAGCGCGAGGGACGAAGAGAACCATTTTCCTGCTCGGTAAATGAGGCGGGCCAATAGGCAAAGTTCTCATCCATCGGTGGTTACCGGAATGTCATCAACAATAGTAACATGGTCTTAGTGACTAGGTTGTACACCAAGGTGTTTACGTAAGCAGGAGAATATTACTTCTTAGATCATATAGATCACAAGAAACGTTAACCCAACAAATGGAAACAAAAATATGATTAGCAGATTAAACAGAACAATGGAAAGGAAAATGTGTTTAAACACATATTTCAAAGGTATATCCTTCGGAAGGACGAACAGAGCATGATATCCATGACAGGATATAATGTAGTAAACTCTTTAGGTAGGGGAGAGAATTTTCATGACATTACCCTTACAGCGGTGTTTGGATAATCAAGCAGGAAACATTTAGCATTGGGCTTCACATGTTTTTCTTGAAAATCAGAGTACCATGGACATGCTTCGAGATAGCATTGACATGGTTTGCAAGCAAAGGTCAGACTTTGTATTCACAAAGGATCCATCAGGAACAACTTATAGACTAAGTCTTACAATTTCCTTATGGAAGAATGGTTAACCTTGCTATAAAGGATACTAAAGCAATCGGTCCTCCGGCCAGGTGTGCTAGGCATGACATCACCTTACCGGGTCATATAAAGACCAACATTATAACTCTTGGAAAATGCGTCCCAACCATCATATCTGACCGGGACCCATATCTGATTGGTGTTAGGATATCTCAGACTCAGGAGGTCTGAGAAGAAGAGGTGCAACACAATTGACAAGATGACATTATATGATTCTCAGGAAATGAACTATGGAAGCGAGTTTTGAGCAAGGGTCCATCATTAAGCCAAGGAGAGGATGAGGAGGTGGCTGATGGACTCATCGATAATTCAACGAGGTATCCAAAAAGATGGATCTCCACAATTATGTGGATAAGGAGATAACATTTGTTAGATAAAATGATGTAATGAAGTATGCTCGAGGAAAACATACACAATTAAACATTGGTTGAAAGGTGCGCCCGAAATATGGGTTGGGTTGCACGACCAATGTCAGAATGGTGATTCAGTAATTGATAGTATAAGAGTGAATGGCCGACCATTAACTTCAAAGCAATATGGCTGCTAGAAGGGCAGAATCCAAACAGCACCGATCGAATCAACACGAGGACCAAGAAAGAATGGTGATGGTGAGAAGTATCACTATACCAAGAATTCTTAAGAGGTGGTGAAATTCTCACGACATTCTTGACATAAAAGATGATAATACTCCAAGGTAAAGACGAACAAATGCTGGATAGCAAGCATCTCAAGGTATAACACAAAACACGAACAAGTTTTGTGTTGGGGGGAATGCAATAATGTTGTCGATGATAACCCAATTCATCGAGGGCAAAGGACGGCATTTCTCATCAAGAATTCGATAGATATCTTGGAAGAAGTCAAAATGTTGATGAGGATCACGACAAATTTTGTAGAGAGATTTCATGAAGATGTAATCGATCAGTGATGACATCAAGTCAAAGGAATGATGAAGCAAGAGGTTATTGGAACCACAGGTACGACACAAACTCGAAATCAAGTTTGTTGTTCAAGGAGAAATGATATGATGAGGAAGATCGACGTAAGATTAGCTCACCGTCGAAATTTGTGCTCCGGGAAGAAGGACCATGTAGCACGGTTAAAATTTAGCATGATAACGATATAATTAGGCTAGGAATGACTTAAAAGGATTAATAAACTCATCAGCAACGAAAATTACTTAGAGTTATTGAGTTGGAGCGCGGAATCGATTCACCTATCGGTTTTCCCAAGTGACTAATAACTCAGAACCCGGGGGAAATCTGAAGTTGGTGAGAAGCAATACTAAATGAAGACTCATAGAAAGCAACACAGTTCTTTGATACTCTCGAGATACCAGAGGGTAAAACTCAAAGGTAGATCGACATAGGGGTTGCGGAGATGTATTGATCCGCAAAAGACAAGTGTTTTCACTTGTGTGAGAAATGGAATCAAGGAGAAAATGTGGTCGGAACCACGATTGCAAAAAGGCCAGATCCCAGATATGAGATGAACTTATACCAAGGGGATAGTTAATGTAAGAGAAGCTTCAATGATAATATCTACATCGTTTCCATGGGCATGAACACAAGTTCAAGGTCGACTCCCACTTCTTCAATGTATAACCTTCCATTCACCTCTCATATTTTGAAAATGACATTAGTTGTTGAAAGCTTTACCTGGTGCAATACCAGATAAGTATGACCCGTGAAATCTTTCGGGTTCACACAGATTAGGGAAGGTGTTGGTTCAACCCATCGGGGCATCTTAGGAACATATACCACAAACTTCATAGTAAACATGACCAACAGGAGAGCAGAGCATGGTTGTCCAAAATAGAGGATACCGTTTACCAAAGGCATTATGTATTAGGGAAGGAACTTCTCGAGGTTTTTGTATACGAAGGACACTGTCGGATGATATTTCAACAAAGGATCCGACGGTCCATAGCGAAGCTAATGTGAGTAGGCACACAACCAGAGGAAGAAACAATGCAAATGCATTGGATTATAGAAGCAACTGGCTAATTCAAAGCTCACATGTAAAGGAATTATGATTTCCAATTCAAAGGATCAGAAGCAAACGCTCCTATTAAGGATGGATAAGTTGAGTAAGCTTAGGGGTAAAATCGACAACAATTTGATTGGTCGAGATTCAGCCCATGTTTAAAATGACCTCTGAGCTGGAAGGATGAATTCTAGGATCTGATTGAGGTTTGCGAGCATTCGCAACATATTGAATCAAAGGACTCAAAATTATAAGTGACAGAAGATGTCAACGGAGATCACTAGAAATATGGAATTAATCATAATGCAAGCAAGCAAGACTTTCAAGAGCAATAAGCTGCTCAGGATTTTTGGACGACCGAATGGTATTTCGAAGACTTTTGTGAAATACATGAATCATCTGGGGATAAGCGGATACGCAATAAGTGTGAGTAATTATCCGTAGGGGTATTCAGGTGGCAAAGAACTGCAAGGCAGTAGGCACAAAGTATTCTCGGAACAATAGAGAGAATTTCGGTGTATCTTGTAATAACAAGATCAACTGGGAATAAAAGTAAGAACGACAAGTGTAGGTATTTATCCATAGGGATATTCTGGTGGTAGGGAATTGCAAAAGCAACAGACACAAAGTCTCGAGAGGACATCGGAGAGTAACTTCGAAATCTTCTGGTGCAGCCGGCGATCATCTGGACTGAAGGGGCTCTCTGGGAGAAAGTGTTTTCGAGAACCTAAAGTTAAGTTTTTAGAAAATCATTTAACCCGAATAGAAGAGAGTTCAGAATCCTGGAGTAAAGATCGAGGAGTAAAAGATCCTAATACCACCCAATGGCGACGTGGGCCCACGGGCCGCACAGCCATGTTAGTAAAAGTTTTGTAATTACTAGACTCAACTTCGGCCGAGGAGTGTGGAAGGGGGATTCCTACAGGCAGTCGGCTCTGATACCAAATTGTGACGCCCCCGATTCAATCGTACACTAATCATACACACAAACGTGTATGATCAAGATCAGGGACTCACGGGAAGATATCACAACACAACTCTACAAATAAAATAAGTCATACAAGCATCATATTACAAGCCAGGGCCCTCGAGGGCTCGAATACAAGAGCTCGATCATAGACGAGTCAGCGGAAGCAAAAATATCTGAGTACAGACATAAGTTAAACAAGTTGCCATAAGATGGCTAGCGCAAACTGGTATACAGATTTAAAGAGGCGCAGGCCTCCTGCCTGGGATCCTCCTAAACTACTCCTGGTCGTCGTCAGCGGGCTGCACGTAGTAGTAGGCACCTCCCAAGTAGTAGTAGTCATCATCGACGGTGGCGTCTGGCTCCTGGGCTCCAATGTCTGGTCGCAGCAATCCAGTATAGAAAGGGGGAAAAGAGGGAGCAAAGCAACCGTGAGTACTCATCCAAAGTACTCGCAAGCAAGGAGCTACACTACATATGTATGCATTGGTATCAAATGGAAAAGGGGTATCATATGTGGACTGAACTGCAGAAAGCCGGAATAAGAGGAGGATAGCTAGTCCTTTCGAAGACTACGCTTCTGGTAACCTCCATCTTGCAGCAGAAGAAGAGAGTAGATGGTAAGTTCACCAAGTAGCATCGCATAGCATAATCCTAACCGATGATCCTCCCCTCGTCGCCCTGTAAGAGAGCGATCACCGGTTGTATCTGGCAGTTTGGAAGGGTTTGTTTTATTACGTATCTGGTTCTAGTTGTCATAAGGTCAAGGTACAACTCCAAGTCGTCCCGTTACCGAAGATCACGACTATTCGAATAGATTAACTTCCCTGTAGGGGTGCACCACATAACCCAACATGCTCGATCCCCTTTGTCCGGACACACTTTTCTGGGTCATGCCCGGCCTCGGAAGATCATCACGTCGCAGCCCTACCTAGGCACAACAGAGAGGTCAGCACGCCGGTCTAAATCCTATGGCGTAGGGGTCTGGGCCCATCGCCCATTGCACACCTGCACGTTGCATACGCGGCCGGTGAGAAGACCTAGCCTCCCTTATACAAGGGTAGGCGTTCTAGTCCAACCCGGCACGCGCCGCTCAGTCGCTGACGTCACGAAGGCTTTGGCTGATACCACGACGTCGAGTGCCCATAACTGTCCCCGCGTAGATGGTTAGTGTGTATAAGCCAGTGGCCAGACTCAGATCAAATACCAAGATCTCGTTAAGCGTGTTTAAGTATCCACGAACGTCGACCAGGGCCAGGCCCACCTCTCTCCTAGGTGGTCTCAACCTGCCCTGTCGCTCCGTCACAAAGTAACAGTCGGGGGCCGTCGAGAACCCAGGCCCACCTCTACCAGGATGGAGCCACCTGCCCCTTGAGCCCCCGACTCCGAACAGTACCACAGGTAATGTAATAGTGTAAAGTATATAGTATATGCCTGTGATCACGTCCTGAAGTGATCACGGCCCAGTAGTATAGCATAGCAGACGGACAAGAGTGTAGGGCCACTGATGGAACACTAGCATCCTATACTAAGAAGTAGGATAGCAGGTAAAGGTAACAACAGTAGTAGCAAGGACAAGCTATGCAGCAGTATAGGATTAACTGAAAACAGTAACAAGCTACACTACTCTAATGCAAGCAGTATAGAGGAGAGTAGGCGATATCTGGTGATCAAGGGGGGGCTTGCCTGATTGCTCTGGCAAGAAGGACGGGTCGTCCACACCATAGTCGTACTGGGGGTCACCGGCAGCCTCGGGGTCTACCGGAAAGAAGTAACGGAGGGGGAACATAATAAATAACAGAGCAATCAAAGCATCACAAAGCGTAACATGGCAATACGCGGTGCTAGAGGTGACCTAACGCAGTAGGAGGTGATACCGGCGAAGGGGGGAAACATCCGGGAAAGTATTCCCGGTGTTTCGCGTTTTCAGACAATTGAACCGGAGGAGGAAAGCTGCGTGTTTGCTATGCTAGGGATGTGTGGCGGACGAACGGGTTGAGTATCCGGATTCGTCTCGTCGTTCTGAGCAACTTTCATGTAGAAAACATTTTCATCTGAGCTACGGTTTATTTTCTATTAATTTTTAAAGATTTAAATTATTTTTAGGATTTATTTAATTATTTTAAATCAATATTATCCAGAACAGTGTATGCTGACGTCAGCATGACGTCAGCAGTCAACAAGGCGTTGACTAGGTCAATCTGACGTGTGGGTCCCGCATGTCATACTCTGTTTATTCTAATTAGGATCTAACTAATCTAATTATTGTTTAATTAATTAACAATAGTTAATTAGGATCTAACTAATCTAATTATTGTTTAATTAATTAACAATAGTTAATTAGGATCTAACTAATCTAATTATTGTTTAATTAATTAACAATAGTTAATTAGGTTAACTAAACAAGATTAATTAAGTTAATTAATTTAGTTTAATTAATTAATTAAATTTATTTTATTACTATTATTTATTTATTTTAATCTTCTTTTTTTCTTTTTTTAAACGTTTCAGGGGCATGGGCCCCGAATGGCAGTGACCTATCAGGCCAAACGGGCGCTGGTGCTTGTAGTTATGGGCTGCGGGCGCGGGCGTGCGGGGCGCTGCGGGCGTTGCGGGGCGCCGACGGCACGGCAGTGGGGGCGCGAGCGGTGCGGTGAGCGCGGACCGCCGCGAGGCAGGGTAGCGCGGGGGGGGTGAGCCGGGGCGACGATGGTGAGTGGGGACGGGGCCCAGGCGAGGCGCGGTGTCGCACGCGCGATGGATGACCGCCGATAGGGCGAGTGCAGTCGGTGGGCTAATCGAGTGGCGCACAGAGGGGGCGCGGTGAGCGCGCGCTGCGGGTGGGCGGTCGCCGCGGTGCGCGGACATGGGAGCAATGGAGCAGTCGGGGAAGCAGAGAGCAGAGGAGGGGCAAGAGGAGGCCGAGGGCCTCACCATGGGGTTGTAGGGAAACGACAGCGGGGTTCGAGGAGGAGGACGGGGACGATGACGGGGCAGCTCCGGCGATGTCCAAGCGGCGGCGACGATCGGCATGGCGACATGACTCCGACGATGGAGAGGTGCGAGAAGGTCCAGTGACAAGGTGGTCGGTCGTGGAGGAGTATGAAGAGGCGGAGAGGCGTCGTCGGTGAGGTGACGACGATGACTGCGAGCGGCAGGCACCGACGTTGGGTGGCTTCGACGTCGGGGCGGCCCCCTCCCGATCCAGATCGAGATCGGGCAGAGGGGGAGAGGGAGAGGGAGTGGGGGCGAGTGGGAGTAGTGGGGAGGGGTGCGGTTAGGGTTTCGGGGTTTAAAGGGGGAGTGGGGGCGGATGGGTCGGCCTAGGTGGTGGCCTGGTGGGCCGAGGCCCATGAGTGAGAGGGGGTGGCCTTTATTCTTATTTTAGTTTTTTTCGTTTTACTTATTTTCTTCTCTATTTTATTTATTGTTCAATTCATTTTTGTTTTGTAAAATACACAATTGGCACCTAAATTAGTGTTGTAATTTAAGCCTCTGCAATAACAAGTTTGACTACTAAATAAATAGTTTAGTATTTCAAAATAAATAAAAGGCATTTAATTAAACATTTAAATCAATGTTTTATTAAGTTTTGAACATGTAAACACATTATAAAAATGTGGTTTCTCCTCCAATATTTATTATAGATTATTTGCCACCTCTAGAACATTTTAGTTTTAATGTTTGAAAACTTTATCGGTTGACTTTAATTTAAAGTTGAATTTGGATCGGTTCTGAACTAACACGAGATTAGCAACAGTAATCGAGGTGACGTGGCATCATTAGCAGAGGGTTTCTGTAGCTTAATTATCTAGGCGTCACACATTGGTGGACGACTTACGCCTCACATTCAACAACCTCCGAACATATGACATAAGGCTCAATCCGGAAAAGTGCGTTTTCGGCGTTCCCGCCGGCAAATTGCTCGGGTTTATTGTCTCCAATAGAGGAATTGAAGCAAACCCAGGAAAACTTCGAGCCCGGTCACAATTGGCAACACCAACCGACCTCAAGCAGGTCCAAAAACTAGCCGGGTGCGTGGCAGCCTTGAGTCGCTTTATCTCCAGATTAGGAGAAAAGGCATTGCCATTGTATCGCCTGCTCCGACGCACCGACCACTTTGTGTGGACGGACGCGGCAACAACCGAACTGGAGGAAATAAAAACTTTGCTAGCAAGCAACCCCATCCTGGCCGCACCAAATGTCGGCGAGCCAATGCTGCTCTACATATCGGCAACTCACCAGGTGGTGAGTGCGGTGCTTGTCGTCAAACGAGAAGAGGAGGGACATAAATTCCCACTCCAAAAACTAGTATACTACGTATCGATGGTCCTTACACCATGCATATCCCGATATTTGTATTATCAGAAGATAGCGTATGCGGTCTTTATGGCATCCCGCAAACTTTGGCACTACTTCCAAGAGTGCTCAATCACGCTGGCCTCAGAAGTACCACTCAATAATATTATAAACAACCGAGACACCACCGGCCGGATTGCCAAATGGGTCATCGAGCTCCTACCATTTGAAATAATGTATAAACCACGCCGAGCAATTAAATCTCAGGTGTTGGCTGACTTCGTCGCCGAATGGACAGAGGCCAAACTCCCTAAAGAGTACGTCATGCATTCCAACTGGGTGATGCACTTTGATGGCTCTAAAATGTTAGCCGGACTTGGGGCTGGTGTCGTCTTGACAACCCCCATAGGAGACATAGTCTGTTATGTACTCCAAATACTATATACTGACTCTAACAGTGCAGCCAAATATGAGACCCTATTGTACGGTCTCCGAATGGCTGTTTCCATGGGCATACAATGCCTTGAGGTGCGCGAGGATTCAAACCTCGCAATATCCCAAATAAACGGAGACTTTGACGCAAAAGACCCGAAGATGGCGGCTTACCACAATGTCGTACTCCAAATATCTACTCAGTTTGAGGGTCTCGAGTTTCATCACGTGGCTCGAGAGAGTAATCAAGCAGCATACGTCCTTGCTCGCATGGGCGCTAAACACGACCCCGTCCCACCTAAGACCTTTGTGGAAAGGCTCTTCAAGCCATCCGTGGTGTTGCAAGACGAGAACGGGAGCAATGACCCGGAGCCGATCATACCCCCAGATTCCAAACTCAGTCCCGATATCATCGGGGGCTCAGGCACCGAAATAACACCATCGGTCCACGAAATCATGGCTGTAATTGCCCCGTGGACCGAGCCTTTCCTTGCCTACCTCACTAGGAATGAGCTCCCGGAGGATCAAACTGAGGCCCGTCACATCGTTCGATGTTCGAAAGCCTACAAGGTTCATGAAGGAGAACTATACAAGAAAAGTACTACCGGAGTCCTTCAACGATGTATCTCCGAAGACGAGGGACGACAACTCTTGGCTGAAATACACGCTGGTCTTGCCGGACATCATGTCGCAGCCCGAGCCCTTGTAAGTAAAGCCTTCCGCACGGGTTTCTTTTGGCCCACAGCTCGGGCAGATGCATAAGACCTCGTATAGCGCTGCGTTGGATGCCAGCTTTTCACTAACCAAAGGCATATGCCGCCCACTGCCCTCTGAACAATCCCCATTACTTGGCCCTTTGCGGTCTGGGGGCTCGATATGGTGGGACCTCTTAAAGGGGGAAGCCATAAGAAGAAATACTTGTTGGTTATGGTCGATAAGTTCACTAAGTGGATAGAAGCCAAGCCAGTTAAAACAGCTGAAGCCGAACCGGTGATAGACTTTATATCCGGCATAGTACACCATTACGGTGTCCCGCATGGCATCATTACTGACAACGGCTCTAACTTTACAGCCGATGAGGTGAAAACTTGGTGCTCCAATTTGGGCATCAAGCTTGATTACGCCTCCGTATACCACCCTCAGACAAACGTCAGGTCGAACGGGCTAACGGCTTGATAATGAGCGGCATTAAACCCAGACTAGTGCGATCTCTGCAAGAATCAGACAAACACTGGGTCGAGGAGCTCCACTCCATAGTCTAGGGGCTGCAGACCACGCCCAATCGCACGATCAGATACACACCTTTTTTCATGGTGTACGGTGCGGAGGCAGTCTTGCCTTGTGACATTATTCATGACTCACCTCGAGTGCGCATGTATGAAGAGAGAGAAGCGAGCTCGATCAGTAGGACGACTTGGACGACCTGGAGGAGGAGCGCAATGTCGCGAAAGCCCGTTCCACATTCTATCAACAGCAGGATCGGTGATACCAAAGCAGAGAGGTACAGGCAAAGACTTACAATTTTGGCGAACTCGTTTTACACCTACCAGAGAAGAAAAAGGACAAGCTTAAGCCCAAATGGGAGGGGCCCTTCATTATAGATGAAGTTCTCACTGGAGGAGCCTATCGCCTTCGTAATGCTTCGGACAATCGCTTGGAGCCACACCCATGGAACGCTGCAAGGCTCCGAAGATTCTACGCCTAAAGTCCGCACACAAACCTTTTTTCTCGTTCCCCTTTTTCTCCCTTTTTTATTATTATTTGAGCATCAAGCTCACCGTATATATGTGTCATCTGTCGATATATGTCCTTTCTTCGCCATTATATGCACCTTTATGACTTAAGTTTTTGCCAAGCTGGGTTGCCTGGCTCCTGTGCTTATGCCCTACGTTCCCGCTTGTTCGACTACGGCATAAAGGGAGCACCTCTACGATTGTTACAGCCGGGTTATTCGGACATGTACCTCAGACGGGTGAAGCTGAAAGCTAGCGTTCTTAAGGGAATGATTGGTCGGCGAACAAAAGGTGAACTGCCCTCATGGCAATACAAAACCCCAGACTATAAAAGCGTACTGCGTTTTTTAGCATCACGGCTTCGGTACGCGCAAAAAAACCCGCATACCAGCCCAGGGAAAGGAACCTTTAACGGAACTATTCTCTCTGAAGATGTTTCTTACAATCAAATGTAATATAACATAACTCCCCGAATACAACTTGTCTGTTCAAGCAACTATGACCGGATTGCCTGGTTTCCGAACATACCCTGGTGTTTACCTACGGTATAGTATTCAGAAACACTCCAAACCTAGGGTTTTCGGAGGTCGAAGCAGAAAGTGTGCCATGACAATCGTTTTATAAATTCGGCCGGACATAAGTCTCTCGCTAAAAGTACATTGATACTTGGAATCAAAAACTTCTTCTTCTAGACCCTCTAACAAGTTGTCCAGCCTACAATCTTGTTGGGAAAACTTGGCGGCCTCCTTCACTTGGTCGTACACCAGGCTGACCGAGATTTCTTGTCCATCGGATCCCTGAGGTCCGACCCGCGCCATATGATTTTAGATCCAGTGTACCATGTTTTTGTTGGGTTTCGTAGTAATTTCAAAAACATTCCTATGCACACGCAAGATCATGGTGATGCATAGCAATGAGAGGGGGAGAGTGTGATCTACGTACCCTTGTAGATCGACAACGGAAGCGTTAACTTGGTTGATGTAGTCGTACGTCTTCACGGCCCGACCGATCAAGCACCGAAACTACGGCACCTCTGAGTTCTAGCACACGTTCAGCTCGATGACGATCTCCGGACTCCGATCCAGCAAAGTGTCGGGGAAGAGTTCCATCAGCACGACGGCGTGGTGACGATCTTGATTTACTACTGTCGCAGGGCTTCGCCTAAGCACCGCTACAATATTATCGAGGACTATGGTGGAAGGGGGCACCGCACACGGCTAAGAATATGATCACGTGGATCAACTTGTGTGTCTAGGGGTGCCCCTTGCCTCCGTATATAAAGGATCCAAGGGGGGTGCGGCCGGCCCTAGTAGGAGGCGCGCAGGAGGAGTCCTACTCCTACCGGGAGTAGGACTCCCCTCCCTTTCCTTGTCCAAGTAGGAGAGGGGGAAGGAGAGAAGAAAAAGGGGGGGCGCCGCCCCTCCCTCCTTGTCCAATTTGGACTAGGGGGAGAGGTGGCGCGCGGCCTGCCCTGGCAGCCCCTCCTCTTCTCCACTTTAGGCCCATGAGGCCCATTAACCCCCCGGGGGGTTCCGGTAACCCCCCGGTGCTCCGGTTTTATCCGAAACTTCCCCGGAACACTTCCGGTGTCCGAATATAGCCGTCCAATATATCAATCTTTATGTCGCGACCATTTCGAGACTCCTCGTCATGTCCGTGATCACATCCGGGACTCCGAACTAACTTCGGTACATCAAAACTCATAAACTCATAATATAACTGTCATCGAAACCTTAAGCGTGCAGACCCTACGGGTTCGAGAACAATGTAGACATGACCGAGACACGTCTCCGGTCAATAACCAATAGCGGAACCTGGATGCTCATATTGGCTCCTACATATTCTACGAAGATCTTTTATCGGTCAGACCGCATAATAACATACGTTGTTCCCTTTGTCATCGGTATGTTACTTGCCCGAGATTTGATCGTCGGTATCCCATACCTAGTTCAATCTCGTTACCGGCAAGTCTCTTTACTCGTTCCGTAATACATCATCTCACAACTAACTCATTAGTTGCAATGCTTGCAAGGCTTATGTGATGTGTATTACCGAGAGGGCCCAGAGATACCTCTTCGACAATCGGAGTGACAAATCCTAATCTCGAAATACGCCAACCCAACATGTACCTTTGGAGACACCTGTAGAGCACCTTTATAATCACCCATTTATGTTGTGACATTTGGTAGCACACAAAGTGTTCCTCCGGCAAACGTGAGTTCATAATCTCATAGTCATAGGAACATGTATAAGTCATGAAGAAAGCAATAGCAACATACTAAACGATCGGGTGCTAAGCTAATGGAATGGGTCATGTCAATCAGATCATTCACCTAATGATGTGATCTCGTTAATCAAATAACAACTCTTTGTTTATGGTTAGGAAACATAACCATCTTTGATTAACGAGCTAGTCAAGTAGAGGCATACTAGTGACACTCTGTTTGTCTATGTATTCACACATGTATTATGTTTCCGGTTAATACAATTCTAGCATGAATAATAAACATTTATCATGATATAAGGAAATAAATAATAACTTTATTATTGCCTCTAGGGCATATTTCCTTCAGTCTCCCACTTGCACTAGAGTCAATAATCGAGATTACTTAGTAATGATTCTAACACCCATGGAGCCTTGGTGCTGATCATGTTTTGCTCGTGGAAGAGGCTTAGCCAACGGGTCTGCAACATTCAGATCCGTAAGTATCTTGCAAATCTCTATGTCTCCCACCTAGACTAGATCCCGGATGGAATTGAAGCGTCTTTTGATGTGCTTGGTTCTCTTGTGAAATCTGGATTCCTTTGCCAAGGCAATTGCACCAGTATTGTCACAAAAGATTTTCATTGGACCCAATGCACTAGGTATGACACCTAGATCGGATATGAACTCCTTCATCCAGACTCCTTCATTTGCTGCTTCCGAAGCAGCTATGTACTCCGCTTCACATGTAGATCCCGCTACAACGCTTTGTTTAGAACTGCACCAACTGACAGCCCCACCGTTTAATGTAAACATGTATCCGGTTTGCGATTTAGAATCGTCCGGATCAGTGTCAAAGCTTGCATCAACGTAACCTTTTACGATGAGCTCTTTGTCACCTCCATATATGAGAAACATATCCTTAGTCCTTTTCAGGTATTTCAGGATGTACTTGACCGCTGTCCAGTGATCCACTCCTTGATCACTTTGGTACCTCCCTGCTAGACTTATAGCAAGGCACACATCAGGTCTGGTACACAGCATTGCATACATGATAGAGCCTATGGCTGAAGCATAGGGAACATCTTTCATTTTCTCTCTATCTTCTGCAGTGGTCGGGCATTGAGTCTTACTCAACTTCACACCTTGTAACACAGGCAAGAACCCTTTCTTTGCTTGATCCATTTTGAACTTCTTCAAAACTTTGTCAAGGTATGTGCTTTGTGAAAGTCCAATTAAGCGTCTTGATCTATCTCTATAGATCTTAATGCCTAATATGTAAGCAGCTTCACCGAGGTCTTTCATTGAAAAACTCTTATTCAAGTATCCCTTTATGCTATCCAGAAATTCTATATCATTTCCAATTAGTAATATGTCATCCACATATAATATCAGAAATGCTACAGAGCTCCCACTCACTTTCTTGTAAATACAGGCTTCTCCAAAAGTCTATATAAAACCAAATGCTTTGATCACACTATCAAAGCGTTTATTCCAACTCCGAGAGGCTTGCACCAGTCCATAAATGGATCGCTGGAGCTTGCACACTTTGTTAGCTCCCTTTGGATCGACAAAACCTTCTGGTTGCATCATATACAACTCTTCTTCCAGAAATCCATTCAGGAATGCAGTTTTGACATCCATCTGCCAAATTTCATAATCATAAAATGCGGCAATTGCTAACATGATTCGGACAGACTTAAGCATCGCTACGGGTGAGAAGGTCTCATCGTAGTCAATCCCTTGAACTTGCCGAAAACCTTTTGCGACAAGTCGAGCTTTGTAGACAGTAATATTACCATCAGCGTCAGTCTTCTTCTTGAAGATCCATTTATTCTCAATTGCTTGCCGATCATCGGGCAAGTCAACCAAAGTCCATACTTTGTTCTCATACATGGATCCCATCTCAGATTTCATGGCTTCAAGCCATTTTGCGGAATCTGGGCTCACCATCGCTTCTTCATAGTTCGTAGGTTCATCATGATCTCGTAGCATGACTTCCAGAACAGGATTACCATACCACTCTGGCGCGGATCTCACTCTGGTTGATCTACGAGATTCAGTAGTATCTTGTTCTGAAGTTTCATGATCATCATCATTAGCTTCCTCACTAACTGGTGTAGGTGTCACTGAAACAGTTTGCTGTGATGCACTACTTTCCAATAAGGGAGCAGGTACAGTTACCTCGTCAAGTTCTACTTTCCTCCCACTCACTTCTTTCAAGAGAAACTCCTTCTCCAGAAAGTTTCCGAATTTAGCAACAAAAGTCTTGCCTTCGGATCTGTGATAGAAGGTGTATCCAATAGTTTCCTTTGGATATCCTATGAACACACATTTCTCCGATTTGGGTTCGAGCTTATCAGGTTGAAGCTTTTTCACATAAGCATCGCAGCCCCAAACTTTCAGAAATGACAACTTTGGTTTCTTGCCAAACCACAGTTCATAAGGCGTCGTCTCAACGGATTTTGATGGTGCCCTATTTAACATGAATGCGGCCGTCTCTAGAGCGTATCCCCGAAACGATAGCGGTAAATCAGTAAGAGACATCATAGATCGCACCATATCTAGTAAAGTACGATTACGACGTTCGGACACACCATTACGCTGTGGTGTTCCGGGTGGCGTGAGTTGCGAAACTATTCCACAATTTTTCAAATGTACACCAAACTCGTAACTCAAATATTCTCCTCCACGATCAGATCATAGAAATTTTATTTTCTTGTTACGATGATTTTCTACTTCACTCTGAAATTCTTTGAACTTTTCAAATGTTTCAGACTTGTGTTTCATTAAGTAGATATACCCATATCTGCTTAAGTCATCTATGAAGGTGAGAAAATAACGATATCCGCCACGAGCCTCAATATTCATCAGACCACATACATCTGTATGTATGATTTCCAACAAATCTGTTGCTCTCTCCATAGTACCGGAGAACGGTGTTTTGGTCATCCTGCCCATGAGGCACGGTTCGCAAGTACCAAGTGATTCATAATCAAGTGGTTCCAAAAGTCCATCAGCATGGAGTTTCTTCATGCATTTTACACCGATATGACCTAAACGGCAGTTCCACAAATAAGTTGCACTATCATTATCAACTCTGCATCTTTTGGCTTCAACACTATGAATATGTGTGTCACCACTATCGAGATTCAATAAAAATAGACCACTCTTTAAGGGTGCATGACCATAAAAGATATTACTCATATAAATAGAACAACCATTATTCTCAGATTTAAATGAATAACCGTCTCGCATCAAACAAGATCCAGATATAATGTTCATGCTTAACGCTGGCACCAAATAACAATTATTTAGGTCTAATATTAATCCCGAAGGTAGATGTAGAGGTAGCGTGCCGACTGCGATCACATCGACTTTGGAACCGTTTCCCACGCGCATCGTCACCTCGTCCTTAGCCAATCTTCGCTTAATCCGTAGTCCCTGTTTCGAGTTGCAAATATTAGCAACAGAACCAGTATCAAATACCCAGGTGCTACTTCGAGCATTAGTAAGGTACACATCAATAACATGTATATCACATATACCTTTGTTCACCTTGCCATCCTTCTTATCCGCCAAATACTTGGGGCAGTTCCGCTTCCAGTGACCAGTCTGCTTGCAGTAGAAGCACTCAATTTCAGGCTTAGGTCCAGGTTTGGGTTTCTTCTCTTGAGTAGCAACTTGCTTGCTGTTCTTTTTGAAGTTCCCCTTCTTCTTCCCTTTGCCCTTTTTCTTGAAACTAGTGGTCTTGTTGACCATCAACACTTGATGCTCCTTCTTGATTTCTACCTCCGCAGCTTTCAGCATTGCGAAGAGCTCGAGAACAGTCTTATTCATCCCTTGCATATTATAGTTCATCACGAAGCTCTTGTAGCTTGGTGGCAGTGATTGGAGAATTTTGTCAATGACACAATCATCTGGAAGATTAACTCCCAATTGAATCAAGTGATTATTATACCCAGACATTTTGAGTATATGCTCACTAACAGAACTGTTCTCCTCCATCTTGTAGCTATAGAACTTATTGGAGACTTCATATCTCTCAATCCGGGCATTTGCTTGAAATATTAACTTCAACTCCTGGAACATCTCATATGCTCCATGACGTTCAAAACGTCGTTGAAGTCCCGATTCTAAGCCGTAAAGCATGGCACACTGAACTATCGAGTAGTCATCAGCTTTGCTCTGCCAGACGTTCATAACATCTGGTGTTGCTCCAGCAGCAGGCCTGGCACCCAGCGGTGCTTCCAGGACGTAATTCTTCTGTGCAGCAATGAGGATAATCCTCAAGTTACGGACCCAGTCCGTGTAATTGCTACCATCATCTTTCAACTTTGCTTTCTCAAGGAACGCATTAAAATTCAACGGAACAACAGCACGAGCCATCTATCTACAATCAAGCAAAAACAAGCAAGATCCTATCAGGTACTAAGTTTCATGATAAATTTAGGTTCAATTAATTTACTTAAAGAACTCCCACTTAGATAGACATCCCTCTAATCCTCTAAGTGATTACGTGATCCAAATCAACTAAACCATGTCCGATCATCACGTGAGATGGAGTAGTTTCATTGGTGAACATCACTATGTTGATCATATCTACTATATGATTCACGCTCGACCTTTCGGTCTCCGTGTTCTGAGGCCATATCTGTATATGCTTGGCTCGTCAAGTATAACCTGAGTATTCCGCGTGTGCAACTGTTTTGCACCCGTTGTATTTGAACGTAGAGCCTATCACACCCGATCATCACGTGGTGTCTCAGCACGAAGAACTTTCGCAACGGTGCATACTAAGGGAGAACACTTCTTGATAATTAGTGAGAGATCATCTTACAATGCTACCGTCAATCAAAGCAAGATAAGATGCATAAAAGATAAACATCACATGCAATCAATATAAGTGATATGATATGGCCATCATCATCTTGTGCTTGTGATCTCCATCTTTGAAGCACCGTCGTGGTCACCATCGTCACCGGCGCGACACCTTGATCTCCATCGTAGCATCGTTGTCGTCTCGCCAATCTTATGCTTCCACGACTATCGCTACCGCTTAGTGATAAAGTAAAGCATTACAGCGCGATTGCATTGCATACAATAAAGCGACAACCATATGGCTCCTGCTAGTTGCCGATAACTCGGTTACAAAACATGATCATCTCATACAATAAAATTTAGCATCATGTATTGACCATATCACATCACAACATGCCCTGCAAAAACAAGTTAGACGTCCTCTACTTTGTTGTTGCAAGTTTTAAGTGGCTGCTACGGGCTTAAGCAAGAACCAATCTTACCTACGCATCAAAACCACAACGATAGTTTGTCAAGTTGGTGATGTTTTAACCTTCGCAAGGACCGGGCGTAGCCACACTCGGTTCGACTAAAGTTGGAGAAACTGTCACCCGCAAGCCACCTATGTGCAAAGCACGTCGGGAGAACCGGTCTCGCGTAAGCGTACGCGTAATGTTGGTCCGGGCCGCTTCGTCCAACAATACCGCCGAACCAAAGTATGACATGCTGGTAAGCAGTATGACTTATATCGCCCACAACTCACTTGTGTTCTACTCGTGCATATAACATCAACATATATAATCTAGGCTCGGATGCCACTGTTGGGTTTCGTAGTAATTTCAAAAAAATTCCTACGCACACGCAAGATCATGGTGATGCATAGCAACGAGAGGGGGAGAGTGTGATCTACGTACCCTTGTAGATCGACAACGGAAGCGTTAACTTGGTTGATGTAGTCGTACGTCTTCACGGCCCGACCGATCAAGCACCGAAACTACGGCACCTCCGAGTTCTAGCACACGTTCAGCTCGATGACGATCCCCGGACTCCGATCCAGAAAAGTGTCGGGGAAGAGTTCCGTCAGCACGACGGCGTGGTGACGATCTTGATGTACTACTGTCGCAGGGCTTCGCCTAAGCACCGCTACAATATTATCGAGGACTATGGTGGAAGGGAGCACCGCACACGGCTAAGAATATGATCACGTGGATCAACTTGTGTGTCTAGGGGTGCCCCTTGCCTCCGTATATAAAGGATCCAAGGGGGGGTTGCGGCCGGCCCTAGTAGGAGGCGCGCAGGAGGAGTCCTACTCCTACCGGGAGTAGGACTCCCCTCCCTTTCCTTGTCCAAGTAGGAGAGGGGGAAGGAGAGAATAAAAAGGGGGGCGCCGCCCCTCCCTCCTTGTCCAATTCGGACTAGGGGGAGAGGGGGCGCGCGGCCTGCCCTGGCAGCCCCTCCTCTTCTCCACTTTAGGCCCATGAGGCCCATTAACCCCCCGGGGGGTTCCGGTAACCCCCCGGTGCTCCGGTTTTATCCGAAACTTCCCCGGAACACTTCCGGTGCCCGAATATAGCCGTCCAATATATCAATCTTTATGTCTCGACCATTTCGAGACTCCTCGTCATGTCCGTGATCACATCCGGGACTCCGAACTAACTTCGGTACATCAAAACTCATAAACTCATAATATAACTGTCATCGAAACCTTAAGCGTGCGGACCCTACGGGTTCGAGAACAATGTAGACATGACCGAGACACGTCTCCGGTCAATAACCAATAGCGGAACCTGGATGCTCATATTGGCTCCTACATATTCTACGAAGATCTTTTATCGGTCAGACCGCATAACAACATACGTTGTTCCCTTTGTCATCGGTATGTTACTTGCCCGAGATTCGATCGTCGGTATCCCATACCTAGTTCAATCTCGTTACCGGCAAGTCTCTTTACTCGTTCCGTAATACATCATCTCACAACTAACTCATTAGTTGCAATGCTTGCTAGGCTTATGTGATGTGTATTACCGAGAGGGCCCAGAGATACCTCTCCGACAATCGGAGTGACAAATCCTAATCTCGAAATACGCCAACCCAACATGTACCTTTGGAGACACCTGTAGAGCACCTTTATAATCACCCATTTACGTTGTGACGTTTGGTAGCACACAAAGTGTTCCTCCGGCAAACGGGAGTTGCATAATCTCATAATCATAGGAACATGTATAAGTCATGAAGAAAGCAATAGCAACATACTAAACGATCGGGTGCTAAGCTAATGGAATGGGTCATGTCAATCAGATCATTCACCTAATGATGTGATCCCGTTAATCAAATAACAACTCTTTGTTTATCGTTAGGAAACATAACCATCTTTGATTAACGAGCTAGTCAAGTAGAGGCATACTAGTGACACTCTGTTTGTCTATGTATTCACACATGTATTATGTTTCCGGTTAATACAATTCTAGCATGAATAATAAACATTTATCATGATATAAGGAAATAAATAATAACTTTATTATTGCCTCTAGGGCATATTTCCTTCAGTTTTTACCACGGCCCATGCCTCCCGAGAACCTTCTTGGCATGCTGATATCATTCACAGCCCAAAGCGGCGCCGAGCTCCTTTGAATAAATTCGCAAGCTCTTCCATACTTCCTGGAGGAGAGTCGACTGGCCATAAAGTCTTAGCAATGTTTCTCATTGCCTTCCGCGCTTGCTCATGCACCTTGGAAAGCTCTTGTAGCAGGTCGCCTTGAAATCCGGACACCTCTTCTTCGGGTCGCCCAGTCAACACACCTACAGAAAATAGACTTATTAGGATTTGCATCAGCAAACTGCATGTCAGTAGGTTAAAAGGCATACTGAATATGCCGCCTCTTAGTTTTCTGTTCTCCTTTAGGGCGTCTGCCAGTTGGGCTCGCACGTCTTTCAGCTCTTCGCTGAGCTGGGTGTTGGCATCCTGCAACTTGTTCTTTTCATCCTTGGTCCGTGTCAGTACACGTTGACCAGCGACCTCTTGCCTTTCGGCATGTTCTTTGTCCGCCTGCGCGGCCTTTAGTTTCTCTTCCAACTGATCCGACGATCCTGCCATTGTCACACGCAAACAATGTTTATTCGCATAAACACGACTAGCACATGATTATATTTTCCGGACAGCAAGAGACATTACCAGTCGGCGCCTTCTTGGACTTCTCCAGTTTGGCGGTAACAGCAGTTAGTTGGGTCCGACGCTGTTCCAGCTCCCGAGATAGCATGCCATTGTTCTTAGTGAGTATCTGATCATACATCGATCCTTAAAATCAGTTGCTTCAACTGTTTTCAAGTCTCGGGGGCTATTGGTATAGGACTATTAAATCCATGCAAAATGATCTTACCCGCATATCCTTCGAAAGCTGGTAAGTGGCTCCAGCAAGCCCATCCCGAGCAGCTCGGATATAGGCATCCGCCGAGCTGAAGGCATTGAACGCCTCTTCAGTAAAATTGGGTTCCCGCATAGCTGCCCTCCAACGCCGATGGTTCATGGCACTCTCCACTTCGGAATTGGTGACGGATACATTATCCGAATCACCAGAGAGAGAACAATCCGGCATTGCACCCATATCGACTCTAACCCTAGAGGCAGGGTCCGGGGTCGGATTGGCGGACATATGTCCGGCAGGGTCTCCGGGTATAGTCCGGTGGATGCTCTTCCTGAAATACGGTGCAGCAGAAAACGTCACGGTCCGGTATGCTTACTGCAGCGCATATCAAAAATCGTACCTTTTTTATGAAGGTGGGGGCTTGGAAGCATCGCCGTCTGCTTTTGTTTTTGAAGACCCGCCTTGTGTCGGGGCCCCCTTCTTAAGGGACGGTCCCGATGCGGCATGGCGAGATGAGCGCCGCCCCTGTGAAGCACGATAAAAGGGCAGTAGGTAAGGCATAATGGGGAAACTCTGTTGGAGGAGATGCTCCCTGGGCACTTACATGGGAAGATGGAAGAAGGCCGGGGTAATCGGCTTCGATAGCCACTTATGTGTCGTCGTAGCTTGCCTGATAGAAGACCCCCTCCTTGAGCTCCACGGATACATCCGGATCCTCCTCGAATCCGGAATCTAGGTCCCTAATATGGTCCTCCGGCTATGAAGCGAGGATGTGGATCCCCGCAATGGCCTTCCTCCATTCCTAGTGAAAATGGTCGGGTTAAGATTGATTAATTGCGACTCTGGAAGAGGATTGAGTGAGGTGCTCGATTGAAAGCTTACCCAGCTAGGAGGGTTGTACATGGAAAATCAATCTCGGCACCTGAGGCGAGTGAATTCTTCTTTCTCCCCTTTATAAAGATCAGCCAACATGGCAGCCAGGGCGGCGAAGTTATCCGGACCCTTGCACCAGTAGCGGGATGTATCATCCTTCCCTTGTATTTCCACATGGGGAGTCATCTGGATTAGAGCGGTTGGACACCGCGCGTTATGGAGATCTCCATGACTTCAATTATGGACAGTCCAGACTGGGCTAGTACTTTTATCTTGTCCAGTAACTTCTTAACTTCTGCACTGTCTTCCTCCTTGAGGCTCCGAGGGCGCCAGCTGTGGCGCTTCTTTAGCGGGCCCAGGGAAATTCAGGTAGGCCACGTCGGATTGGGTCCGAGAGGACGACGTATTCAATATAAAACCACTCCGAGGGCCACTCCTCGGATGCCTTCTTCGGGGTGCCGGACAGATATCCTGTCCCAGCTATGCGCCATACTTCGGCACCGCCCACCTCGAATATGGATCCCTTTTGGGAGCAAGGGACGAGGCAGAAGAGCTTCCTCCATAGCTCGAAATGGGCCTCACAGCCCAGGAACAGCTCGCAAAGAGCAACATAGCCGGCAATGTGCAGAATGGAGCCCGGTGTGAGATTGTGCAGTTGGAGGCCGTAGTACTCCAGGATACCCCAGAGGAAAGGATGGATTGGGAATCCAATGCCTCCCAAAAGAAAAGACACGAAGCACACTCTATCCCCTTCTGAAGTATTCGGGAAATTTTCTGCCAGGGCTTCGCCAGTAAAGGATGTTAATCCTGCCCGAACGGGGACTAGATCCGCAAGGGGGAGATAGCCCTGCACCTGGAGCTTGGTAAGCTGGGCATGGGATACAGAGTAACTCTCCCAATCACCTTTTTGAGGGCCGTGGGGGCGGGAGGAAGAACTGGGAGTGCTAGCCATGGTTGTGTGGTTTCTTGAGGCAAGTTCGAGGGATTCTCGCCTGGCGTGGAATGATATCTGAGATTTGATCTCCTTAAATAGACACCTTCCGTATGCTGTCAAGGGGTTATCTGTAAAAACGCTTGGGCCCTTCGAATTTGTTTGCCACGTGGAGGCTAAGGCGGTAGAAGCACAGAAGCCGAGGGGTACGATATTTAATGAAGACCGAGATGTTCGAAGAATTCACCTTACCAAGACCAAAGACGTAGGGGAAGGATATAGCCCCTCGGTTCAGATTCTTTGAAGTATTCGGTGGAGGAACCCGCCTTGCAATGCCGAAGACAATTTGCGCATTGGACACGTCGTCATTGAAGACTGGTTCGGGGGCTACTGAGGGAGTCCTGGATTACGGGGTCCTCGGGGGTCCAGGCTATGTGACATGGGCCGGACTGATGGGCCGTGAAGGTACGAGATGGAAGACTTTTTCCGTGTCCAGATGGGACTCTCCTTGGCGTGGAAGGCAAGCTTGGCGTGCGGATATGAAGATTCCTTTCTCTGTAAACCGACTCTGTACAACCCTAGCCCCCTCAGGTGTCTATATAAACCAGAGATCTGCTGGTTTTGACACCGAAAATCTTTACCTCAACCGGAAGCACAATTAGTTGCCCCTCAACCTACTGCACCTACTAAAAATATTGGTTATGAAATTCCTTCGGGTATGATAGAACAACTGCTAGCTAATCCTTATGCAGGAGATGGAACCCAACATCCTGATATGCATCTGATACATGTGGATGAAATTTGTGGATTATTTAAGCTTGCAGGTTTACCCTGAAATGAAGTTAAGAAGAAGTTTTTTCCTTTATCTTTGAAGGGAAAAGCATTGACATGGTATAAGCTATGCGATGATATAGGATCTTGGAACTGGAATCGATTGAAATTGGAGTTTCACCAAAAAAATATCCTATGCATCTGGTTCATCGTGACCGGAATTACATATATACTTTTTGGCCTCGTAAAGGAGAAAGTATCACTCTAGCTTGGGGGCTTAAGTCAATGTTATATTCATGCCCCAATCATGAGCTCTCGAGAGAAATTATTATTTAGAACTTGTATGCTCGGCTTTCTCATGATGATCGATCCATGCTCGATAATTCTTGTACTAGTTCTTTTATGAAGAAGAGTATTGAATTCAAGTGGGATCTTTTAGAAATAATTAAACACTACTTTGAAGATTGGAACTCGCTGAAGGTAAAGAGTCGGGTATTAAGTTTGAGTTTGATTGTGTTAAATATTTTGTGAATACTGATGCTTTTCACAAGTTTAGCACTAAATATGGACTTGACTCTGAGATAGTAGCCTCTTTTTGTGAATCATTTGCTGCTCATGTTGATCTCCCTAAGGAGAAGTTGTTTAAATATAATCCCCCTATTAAAGAAGAAATAAGGAACCGGTTAAAGGTAAAGATGAAAGTATTATATATTTATAATGTTGACCCAGCTGTGCCTACTGCTTACATTAAAAACCACCTTTCCATGTTAGGATAAAGGAACATGCTAAGGTATCAACTGTGGTTCGCAAAAGTAATATCAAAGCACCTAAACCCTCTGAGCAAATCAAAGTAGAACCTAGTGTTGCTATGGTTAAAGTTATCCTGGTAGAAAATATTGATGGGCATGTTCTTTATTTCTGTGATGAAGCTGCTAGAATTGCCAAACCCGATGAAAAAGATAAACATAGACCTTTTGTTGGGATGCCTATTGTCTCGGTTAAAATAGGATATCATTGTTATCATGGTTTATTTGATTTAGGTGCTAGTGTGAGTGCTGTTCCTTTTACCTTATACCAATAAATTATGAATGACATAGCACCCACTGAAATAGAAGACATAGATGTCACTATTAAACTTGCTAATAGAGACACCATCACACCACTTGGGATTGTTAGAGATGTTGAAGTCTTGTGTGGGAAAATAAAATACCCTATTGATTTTCTAGTCCTCGGTTCCCCACTAGATGATGTTTGTCCCATAATCTTTGGTAGACCTTTCTTGAACACTGTCAATGCTACTACAGATTGCCATAAACAAATTGTCAGTGTTAGGTTTGGTGATGAGTCTCATGATTTTAATTTCTCTAAATTTTGTAGACAACGTCATAAGAAAGAATTACCTAGTAAGGATGAAACAATTGGTCTTGCTTATATTGCTATGCCTCCTACTGATCCTTTAGAACAATATTTGCTAGACCATGAAAATGATATGCACTTGCATGAAAGAAATGAAATAGATAAAATATTCTTTGAACAACAACCTCTCCTTAAACACAATTTGCCTATTGAAACTCTAGGAGGTCCTCCTCCACCTAAAGGTGATCCTGTGTTTGAATTAAAACAATTGCCACACACTTTGAAGTATGCATATCTTGATGAGAAAAAGATATATCCTGTTATTATTAGTGCTAACCTTTCAGAACATGAAGAAGAAAGATTATTAAAAATTCTGAAGAAGCACCGTGCTGCTATTAGATATACTCTTGATGATCTGCATTAGTCCCACTCTATGTCAGCACAAGATTAATATGGAGCCTGATGCTAAACTCGTTGTTGATCATTGATACGTCTCCAACGTATCTATAATTTATGAAGTATTCATGCTATTATATTATCAACCTTGGGTGTTTTATATGCATTTATATGCTATTTTATATGGTTTTTGGGACTAACCTATTAACCTAGAGCCTAGTGCCAGTTTTCTGTTTTTTCGTTGTTTTAGAGTATCGCCAAAAAGGAAAACCAAACGGAGTCCAATCGACCTTAAACTTGACGGAGCTTGTTTTTGGACCAGAAGAAGGCCATGGAGTAAAAGAGTTGGGCCAGAAGAGTCTCGGGCTGCCCACGAGGGTGGGAGGCGCGCCCACCCCCCTGGGCGCGCCCCCTACCTCGTGGACAGCTCGGAGACCCCCCCCCCCCGACTTGTTCTCGACGCCAAAACCTTTTATATATACAGAAACCTCCAGAAATTAACCTAGACTGGAAGTTCCGCCGCCGCAAGCGCAAGCCTCTGTAGCCATGAGAAATCAATCTAGGCCCTCTCTGGCACCTTGCCGGAGGGGGCCATCATAACCGGAGGGCATGGAGGAGGATCCCGGAGGGGCCATCGTCACCAAGAAGGCCAAGGACCAGAGGGGGAACCTCTCCCCATCCAGGGGGAGGCCATGGAGGAGGAAGCACAAGGGGGAGAACCTCTCCTCCTCTCTCTCGGTGGCACCGGAGTGCCATCGGGAGGGGAATCATCACCGCGGTGATCGTCTTCATCAACATCACCATCATCATCACCATCATCATCTCTTTTACGCGGGCCACTCTCCCGCACCCCGCTGTAATCTCTACTTGAACATGGTGCTTTATGCCACATATTATGATCCAATGATGTGTTGCCATCCTATGATGTTTTGAGTAGATTTACTTTGTCTATGGGTTGATTGATGATCTAGATTGGTACGAGTTGTATGTTCTATTTTGGTGCTGTCCTATTGTGCCCTCCGTGTCGCGCAAGCGTGAGGGATTCCCGCTGTAGGGTGTTGCAATATGTTCATGATTCACTTATAGTGGGTTGCTTGAGTAACAGAAGCATAAACCCGAGTAAGGGGGTTGTTGCATATGGGATAAAGGGGACTTGATGCTTTAATGCTATGGTTGGATTTTACCTTAATGATCTTTAGTAGTTGCGGATGCTTGCGAGAGTTCCAATCATAAGTGCATATGATCCAAGAAGAGAAAGTATGTTAGCTTATGCCTCTCCCTCATATGAAATTGCAATGACGACTATCGGTCTTGTTAACAATTGCCTAGGACAATTCCGCACACCGATTCACCATTATTACGCACTCACTATTTATAATATTTAGTAATATATTCTAACTTGATGATAACAGTACCTACTTTTATATTTTAGCTCTCCGATATCATGCAGAGTTACCCTCTTCATACCCACAACGTAGTTTTATTTCTCGTTTCTAGTTGGAAGCAAATGTTCGGTGTACGTAGAGTCATATCAGTGGCAGATAGGACTTGAGAGAATATTGATCTTACCTTTAGCTCCCTGTGGGTTCGACACTCCATACTTATCAATTCCACCTTTGGGAATTGCTACGATGATTCCCTGCACTTGGGGATTATCAATCACCAACGACGTCTGAATCCTAAGATGAAAGAAGTGGTAAGAATTGAAATACTAAACCTTCTGGAAGCAGGTATAATTAACCCCATAGCTGATAGTAGATGTGTAAGTCTTGTTCATTGTGTCCTTAAGAAGGGAGGTATTACTGTTGTTCCTAATGATAAAAATGAACTCGTGCCACAAAGAATTGTTGCTGGCTATAGATTGGTAATTGATTTTAGAAAATTAAATAAAGCTACTAGAAAAGATCACTACCCTCTTCCTTTTATTGATCAAATGCTATAAAGATTGTCTAAGCATACACATTTTTGTTTTCTTGATGGATATTCTGGTTTTTCTCAAATACTTGTTTCATAACCTGATCAAGAGAAAACCACCTTCACTTGTCCTTTTGGAACTTATGCTTATAGACGTATGCCTTTTGGTTTATGCAATGTACCTGCTACCTTTCAAAGATGTATGACTTCTATATTCTCTGATTTTTGTGCAAAGATTATTAGGGTTTTGATGGATGGTTTTTCTGTTTACGAAACTTCTTTTGATGATTGCCTAAGCAACCATGATCGAGTTTTGCAGAGTTGTGAACAAACTAATCTTGTCTTGAATTGGGAGAAGTGACACTTTATGGTTAGTGAAGGTATTGTCTTGGGGCATAAAATTTCTCAACGAGGTATTGAGGTGGATAAATCTAAAGTTGATGCAATTGAAAAAATGCCATGCCCTAAAGATATTAAAGGTATTCATAGTTTCCTTGGTCATGCCGGTTTCTATAGGAGGTTTATTAAAGGCTTCTCTAAAATTTCTAGGCCTCTTACAAATTTTCTACAGAAGGATGTTCCATTTGTTTTTGATAGGGCTGGAAAAAAGCTTGAAGCTCGCGAGCTAAACGAGTAGCTCGTGACTCAGCTCGAATCGACTCAGACTCGAAGAATAATGAGTCAAGCCAAGCTTTAGTTTAAGATCGTTTATAGACCAAGTTAAATGACCCAATCTCACGAGTACTCGTGTAACTCGTTAGGCTCGGTACAAAAGATCAGCCACTCCCAATAAAAAAAGATAAGCCACTCAGCACCCTACGTTCCAAGCACACAACACAAGGCCCACCTGTTGAAGGCCCAGCCGCCTAGGAGACTCATGTGTTACAAGGAAATTACAATTGTTTAGTGATATATATATGTTTAATATATACATAATCATTTTTATCATTTTGAGGGTTTTATGTTCATATCTTTAACGAGCTTAACAAGCTAAACGAGCCAGCTCGCGAGTTATATGAGTCAAGCCAATCTTGGGTTTAAGCTCGTTATAGTAACGATCGAGTCGAGCTAGCTCGTTAACGAAACGAGCTCTAGCGAGTCGAGCCGAGCTAGCTCGACTTGGCTCGAATTCCAGCCCTAGTTTTTGATGATGATTGTGTAGAAGCCTTTGAAACACTTAAGAAAGCCTTAACTTCTGCACCTATAGTTCAACCACCTGACTGGAACTTGCCTTCTGAATTTATATGTGATGCTACTGATTATGTTGTTGGTGCTGTAGTAGGACAAAGAGTTGATAAGAAATTAAATGTTATTCATTATTCTAGCAAAACTCTAAACAGTGCCCAAAGAAATTATGCTACTACTGAAAAAGAATTTTTAGCTGTTGTGTTTGCTTGTGATAAATTCAGATCTTACATTGTTGATTCCAAAGTGATTGTTCACACTGATCGTGCTGCTATAAAATATCTCACGGAAAAGAAAGATGCTAAACCTAGACTCATTAGGTGGGTCCTCTTGTTACAAGAATTTGATTTACATATCACTGATAGGAAAGGATCTGAGAACCCCGTAGCTGATAACCTGTCTAGGTTAGAAAATATATTCGATGACCCACCACCTATTGATGATAGCTTTCCTGATCAACAACCAGCTGTAATAAATGTTTCTCATAATACTCATTGGAATGCTGATTATGCTAATTATATTGTTGCTAAATTTATACCACCTAGTTTCACATGCCAACAAAATAAAAAAATGCTTCTATGATTTAAGACATTACTTTTGGGATGGCCCACATCTTTATAAATAAGGAGTAGATGGTATTATTAGACGTTGTGTGATGTCTACTATGCAACTTTATTCTTGTAGGCTCGTGTTGGGCCTCCAAGTGCAGAGTTTTGTAGGACAGCAGCAATTTTCCCTCAAGTGGATGACCTAAGGTTTATCAATCCGGGGGAGGCGTAGGATGAAGATGGTATCTGTCAAACAACCCTGCAACCAAATACAAGAAATCTCTTGTGTCCCCAACACACCTAATACAATGGCAAATTGTATAGGTGCACTAGTTCAGTGAAGAGATGGTGATAAAAGTGTAATATCGATGGTAGAAATATATTTTTACAATCTGAATAAATAAACAACGAGGTAGCAAATAGTAAACGGGCACAAAAATGGTATTGAAATGCTTGAAAATGAGGCCTAGGGTCCGTACTTTCACTAGTGCAATCTCTCAACAATACTAATATAATTGGATCATATAACCATCCCTCAACGTGCAACGAAGAATCACTCCAAAGTTCTTATCTAGTGGAGAAAATAAGATGAAATTGTTTGTAGGGTACGAAACCACCTCGAAGCTATTCTTTTCGATCGATCTAACAAAGAGTTCGTACTAAAATAACACAAAATAATTTCAGATTCATAATACTCAATCCAACACAAAGAACCTCAAAGAGTGCCCCAAGATTTCTACCGGAGAAACAAAAGGCGAGAACGTTCATCAACCCCTATGCATAGATTGCTCCAATGTCACCATAGGAATCCGCGAGTTGAGGGCCAAAACACATATCAAGTGAATCAATATGATACCCCATTGTCACCATGCGTATTCATAGCAAGACATACATCAAGTGCTCCCAAATCCATAAAAGTATTCAATCCGATAACAATGAAATCTCAAAGGGAAAAACTCAATTCATCACAACAAGATAGAGAGGGGAAAACACCATATGATCCGACTATATTAGCAAAGCCCGCGATACATCAAGATCATGACATCTCAAGAACATGAGAGAGAGAGACAGATATTAAACACATAGATACTGGTACAAACCCTCAGCCTCGAGGGTGGACTACTCCTCCTCGTCGTGGTGGCCATAGGGATGATGAAGATGGCCTCCGGTGATGATCTCCCCCTCCGGCAGGGTGCCAGAACAGGCTCCCGATTGGTTTTTCATGGCTACAAAGGCTTGCGGTGGTGTAACTTCCGATCTAGGGTTAACCCGAGGGTTTTTGGAATATTTGGGAATTTATAGGGCAAAGAGGGGGTGCGGGAGGCCACCGAGGTGGGCACAACCCACCTTGGCGTGCCCAGGTGGGTTGTGCCCCCCTCGGGGCACCCCCCAGGTGCTGCTCTGGCCCATCGGGAGTCTTTTGGTCCATAAAAAATCCACATAAAGTTTCGCGGTGTTTGGACTCCGTTTGATATTGATTTCCTGCGATGTAAAAAACAAGCAAAAAACAGCAACTGGCACTGGGCACTAGGTCAATAGGTTAGTCCCAGAAAATGATATACAGTTGCTATAAAATGATTGTAAAACATCCAAGAATGATAATATAAAAGCATGAATACTTCATAAATTATAGATACGTTGGAGACGTATCAGCATCCCCAAGCTTAATTCCTACTCGTCCTCGAGTAGGTAAATGATAAAAGAAATGATTTATGAAGTGTGAATGCTAGCTAAGTGCGTAAGTTTGATCAATGATAATTTCAATCACTTTTCCTAGCATCATGACAACAACTCTTTCTTATAAAATTTATCATGTTAAAGTAGCAACCAATTCACATGTTGAGGTTCAAACAATGAATTCTCTTGAAACTCAATAGCCTATGTTCTCAGTCACCAAGCAATTATAATTCAACTTATTCATCAGAGTTTAAGTAAGAGCTCCACATAGTCAACCATCATGTAGTCTTCTATGATTGCTAACACTCACCGCATACACATGAGCAAAACATTTCAACCGGATACATAGAAAGATAGGGACTTATTGTTTTGCCTCCCAACGTATTCACCTCAAGGGTGATGTCAACAATAATAACTCATGCTACCCATATCTGACTGGATATATGTGCCTAGATCTTTCCTTACCACATGATGCTTGCCAAAAGAGAAAAATAAAAAGGAATAGAGAGAAAAACTTTGACTCTTTGCATAAAAGTAAATACCGAAAACTAAAAGATAGGCCCTTCACAGAGGGAAGCAGAGGTTTCCATGCGCTTTTTGTTTATATGCTCAACCCCTTACGGCAAAAGAATGTCACGTTATATTGCCCCTTATGATAGAAACCTTTATTATGCAGTCTGTCGCTTTTATCCTTTTCCATCACAAGTTCGTACAACGCTCAATTTTCTCTTACACTAAATGATCTAACACTTTTAGAAGCAATTTTTATTGACTTATTGCACCGATGACAACTTACTTGAAGGATCTTTCCCAATCCCTAGGTAGGTATGGTGGACTATTGAAAATAAGATTTGGGTTTCAGGGTTTTTGGATGCACAAGTAGTATCTCTACTTGGTGCGGAATTTTTGGCTAGCAAAGATGGGGGGCAAGCACCACATATTGAAGGCTCTATGACAATATGACTTCTATGTGAATATGAACAAACATAAACCATTATGTTGTCTTCCTTGTCCAACATCAACAATTTTGGCATATAATATTTTGATGGGGGCTCACAATCACAAAAGATTTCCAAGATAGTGTATTTCCATGTGAAAGTTCTCTTACTTATACTAATTATTCATGAATTGCTTGCATGACCAATATTGTGATTGTCAAGCTTCAAAAGATTTCACTTTTCTAAACCCAATGTGAAGCTACCACTAGCCATGATATAATTTCAACTTCATGATATCCAATTCATTCAGCAATTTACTCATAGGATACAAGTGAAGCACAAGAGTAAATGACAAGCTACTCCAAAAAGATATAAGTGAAGATCACGCGAGTAGTTATGTAAATGGGTAGCTATTTGAGGACTATCTCTTATTTAAAAGTTTCATATCTAAGTATTTTACTAAAACAAAAAGCAAAACAAAACGAAATGACATTCCAAGCATAGCACAACTCATGTGAAGAAGCAAAAACTTAGGCTCAACTGATACTAACTGATAATTGTTGAATAAGAAAGGTGGGATGCCTACCGGGGCATCCCCAAGTTTAGATGCTTGAGACTTATTGAAATATTATCTTGGGGTGCCTTGGGCATACCCAAGCTTGAGTTTTTTATCTCCTTAATTCCTCTCATATCACGGTTTTCCTAAATCTGAAAAACTTCATCCACACAAAACTCAACAAGAACTCGTGAGATAAGTTGGTATAAATCAATGCAAAACCTTATCATTCTCTACTGTAGCAAATCAACAAAATTATTATTCAACATTTCATACTAAATGCCTCTTCATATTTAATACTCCTATCCTCAAATAGAATCATTAAACAAGCAAACATATGCAAACAATGCAAACATAACAACAATCTACCAAAACAGTACAGTCTGTAAAGAATGCAAGAGTATCAATACTTCTTTTAACTCGAAGAATTATGAAAATTTACCACACTGTAGAAAATTTATCAGAGCTTAATATTCAAAATGTTTCAGCATTCTATCACATACTGACTTTTCTAGGGAATTTTTGCAATAGCAGTAAACTTTCTGTTTTGAAACAGCAACATATAGACTTGCAAAATAAGCATGGTAAAGGCCATCCTTGGCATTTTTATTGAAAATAAAGATGCAAAATATTATTCTAAATAACAAAAATAAAATCCTAACAAAATAAACTGATGCTCCAAGCAAAACACATATCATGTGATGAATGAAAATATAGCTCCAAGTGAGGTTACCGATAATGTTGGAGACGAAAGAGGGGATGCCTTCCGGGGCATCCCCAAGCTTAGTTGCTTGGATATTCCTCGAATATTAACTTGGGGTGCCTTGGGCATCCCCAAGCTTAAGGTATTTTCACTCCTTATCCTCCTCATATCGATGTCTCACCCAAAACTTGAAAACTTCAATCACACAAAACTTAGCAGAACTTCATGAGATAGGTTAGTATGATAAAGAGCAAACCCTCACTTTGGTAATGTCAAAGACAAGACTCATAATTTTTCCCACACAATTCCTACTGTAGAATATCATTTCACAATTTATATTGAGCAATATAAGCCATAGAAACTAGAAAACAAGCAAACTATGCATTGAAAACAGAATATGTGAAAAACAGAACAGTGTGTACTAAATCTGTACTCCAACCATACTTCTTCTACTTCAAAAATTCTGAAAAATTAGGACAACCTGGGAAATTTGTGTATTAATATTCTGTAAAAAGAATCAGTATTTTATCACGCTTATGTTAAAAATAATAATTATTTTCCTCAGCGCAAAAGTTTCTGTTTTTCAGCAAGATCAAACCAACTATAACCATAGACCATCCCAAAGGTCTTACTTGGCACTTTATTGAAATGAAGGCTGTAAAACATGATTGATACAGTAGCTTAATCATGTGAACACACAAAAAAAAGTAGGAGTAAATGTTGTGTTGTCTCCCAACAAGCGCTTTTCTTTAATGCCTTTTAGCTAGGCATGATGATTTCAATGATGCTCGCATAAAAGACAAAAATTGAAACACAAATAGAGCATCATGAAGCACATGGAAAGCACATTTAAGTCTAACCCACTTCCTATGCATAGGGATTTTGTGATCAAACAATTTATGGGAAAAAGAATCAACTAGCATAGGAAGGCAAAACAAGCAAAACTTCAAGACTTTGAACACATAGAGAGGAAACTTGATATTATTGAGATGTGTAGAAGCATAAGTTCCTCCCTCATAGTAATTTTTAGTAGCATCATGAATGAATTTAACAATTTAACTATCGCATAAAACATTCTTTTCATGATCCACAAGCATAGAAATTTTATTACTCTCCACATAAACAAACTTCTTCTCATCAATAGTGGTGGGAGCAAACTCAACAAAATAACTATCATGTGATTGAAAATTAAAATCATGATGACAAGTTTCATGTTTATCATCATCCAATATAGCATACATGTCATCACCATAATCATCATAGATAGGAACTTTGTTGTCATAACCAATTGAAACCTCTTCCCAAATAGTGGATTCATCACTAAATAAAGTTATGGCCTCTCCAAATCCACTTTCATCAATATAATCATCATAAATAGGAGGCATGCATTCATCATAACAAATTTGCACATCAAATCTTGGGGGACTAAAAATACCATCTTCATCAAATATAGCATCCCCAAGCTTATGGCTTTTCATATCTTTAGCATCATGGATATTCAAATAATTCATACTAACAACATTGCAATCATGCTCATCATTGATGGATTCTATGCCAAACATTTTATAGCATTCTTCTTCTAACAATTGAGCACAATTTTCATTTCCATCATTTTCACGAAAGACATTATAAAGATGAATAATATGATGCAACCTCAATTCCATTTTTAGTTTTCTTTTATAAACCAAACTAGTGATAAAACAAGAAACTAAAAGATTCAATTGCAAGGTCTAAAGATATACCTTCAAGCACTCACCTCCCCGGCAATGGCACCAGAAAAGAGCTTCGTTGACGGGGTGTGAGTGTCGCTTACCTAACCTCCCTGGCAATGGCGCCAGAAAAGAGCTTGATGTCTACTACAAAACTTTGTTCTTGTAGACTCATGTTGGTCTTCCAAGTGCAGAGTTTTGTAGGACAGTAGCAATTTTCCCTCAAGTGGATGACATAAGGTTTATCAATCCATGGGAGGTGTAGGATGAAGATGGTCTCTCTCAAACAACCCTGCAACCAAATACAAGAAATCTCTTGTGTCCCCAACACACCTAATACAATGGCAAATTGTATAGGTGCACTAGTTCGGCGAAGAGATGGTGGTAAAAGTGTAATATGGATGGTAGAAATATATTTTTATAATCTTAATAAATAAAAACAGCTAGGTAGCAAATAGTAAACGGGCACAAAAACGGTATTGCAATGCTTGAAAATGAGGCCTAGGGTCCGTACTTTCACTAGTGCAATCTCTCAACAATGCTAATATAATTGGATCATATAACCATCCCTCAACGTGCAACGAAGAATCACTCCAAAGTTCTTATCTAGCGGAGAACATAAGATGAAATTGTTTGTAGGGTACGTAACCACCTCGAAGCTATTCTTTCCGATCGATCTAACAAAGAGTTCGTACTAAAATAACACCAAAAAATTTCAGATTCATAATACTCAATCCAACACAAAGAACCTCAAAGAGTGCCCCAAGATTTCTACCGGAGAAACAAAAGGCGAGAACATGCATCAACCCCTATGCATAGATTGCCCGAATGTCACCACAGGAATCCACGAGTTGAGTGCCAAAACACATATCAAGTGAATCAATATGATACCCCATTGTCACCACGGGTATTCGTAGCAAGACATGCATCAAGTGCTCTCAAATCCATAAAAGTATTCAATCCGATAACAACGAAATCTCAAAGGGAAAAACTCAATTCACCACAACAAGATAGAGAGGGGAAAACACCATATGATCCGACTATATTAGCAAAGCCCGTGATACATCAAGATCATGACATCTCAAGAACATGAGAGAGAGGGGGGGAGATATTAAACACATAGCTACTGGTACAAACCCCCAGCCCCGAGGGTGGACTACTCCCTCCTCACTGTGGTGGCCATAGGGATGATGAAGATGGCCTCTGGTGATGATCTCCCCCTCCGGCAGGGTGCCAGAACGGGCTCCCGATTGGTTTTTCGTGGCTACAGAGGCTTGCGGCGGCGGAACTTCCGATCTAGGGTTGTAACTGCATCTAGTGACCCTTAGTGATTTTGGTGTATTGAAGACTTATAGGATAAGGGACTAATGTGTTTATGAGTGTACACAGGTCTATAAGTCTATGAGGAGTTTGATATTTACAGAGAAAGTCGACCCCTAAAAATGAAGTTCTTCGACTAAAGACTTTGGCTTTCTGAAGACATTGAAAGTGAAGAAATTGGTGCAATCCTGAAGACTTGGTATTCATTCGAGGAGCATGAAACATGAAGACTTTTGTTTTCGCAGTTTCATTTTCTCTTTCTTGAGTCATAGGAAACACCGTACTGTTAAAGGGGGTCGAGGAAATACTAAGGAAAAATTTCCATGTGATGCTCAACTCAAATCCTACCTACCAATTCTTTTGAGTGAAGCCATTGGAAATCTCATACAGTTCAGTCAAATTTCTTCAGTGACAAAGACGAAGTTCTTCTGGTCTCTGAGGAATTTGTTCTGACTGAGGAGTTAGGAATTCACCAGTGCGGATTGCCTACATAGTGAGGAACATGATAGCCCTGAGGAATTTGATACTCAAAATTCCGACTGTTGATGTGCTATGTGCCAGCTGTCCCAAAATATCTACCCACTTAACGGTCATATCATTGAAGGGAACTTGTGTCTTATCATGTCGGGCTGCTCCCTAGGCTATAAATAGCCGCCCCCTACAACCACTAGCTGGTTGGCTGCTCCGAGAGAAACTAACACTTGTCATTTGAGAGCATCCCATCCTTCGATGACTTTGAGTGAAAATCATCAAGTGAGGAAAACCCAAACCCAAAGTGATTGAGCATCACTGAAGAGATCGACATGCATGGATCCGACGCTTGTTACCTTTGAAGACTGTGCATCTTCCAGACGGATAGGCGTCATGGTCTAGAGCATCCAAGAGGAAATTGTGGATAGCCGAGTGACCAAGTTTGTGAAGGTTTGGAAGTCACCTGAAGACTTACCACGAGTGATTGGGCGAGGTCTATGTGACCTTAGCTCAAGGGGAATACGGTGAGGACTAAGTGTTCTGAACTGCATGTTCAAAATTGGGTGTCCGGGACTGTGTGTCCTCAGGTTTAAATACCTAGCCGCCCTAACCAGACGTACAATTGTCACAGCAGTTGGAACTGGTCTACCAAATCATTGTCTTCACCAAGTTACCTGGTTCCATTTCCTCAACCCTTCCATTTCCTCGTTTATGTGTTGAGTGCTTGTTCATATCTGTTTGAAGACTTTGACTGAAGACTTCCTCTATTTCCTCAGTTCAATTTCTTCAGTCTGTTTGTCTTATCCTGTGTTATCCTGTGTTTACGCTTTCTGTACTATGTACTTGTTTTCATTTCATCATGGAGAACATGATCATGCACTGCTATGTTTACTTCTGAGTACTTATTCCGCTGCAAGTAGTTCTTCACTCAGGAATTTCCTCACCCGCAAATTCCTCAGTGAAGAATTCATAAAAATCGCCTATTCACCCCCCTCTAGTCGATATAACGCACTTTCAAGGGTTAACCCGAGGGGTTTTGAAATATTTGGGAATTTATAGGGCAAAGAGGGGGTGCGGGAGGCCACCGAGGAGGGCACAACCAACCTGTGCTCGCCTGGGCCCAGGTGCGCCCTGGTGGGTTATGCCCCCCTCGGGGTACCCCCAGGTGCTGCTCTGGCCCATTGGGAGTCTTCTGGTCCATAAAAAATCCACAAAAAGTTTCGCGGTGTATGGACTCTGTTTGATATTGATTTCCTGCGATGTAAAAAACAAGCAAAAATAGCAATTGGCATTGGGCACTGGGTCAATAGGTTAGTCTCTAAAAATGATATAAAGTTGCTATAAAATGATTGTAAAACATCCAAGAATGATAATATAAAAGCATAAATACTTCATGAATTATAGATACGTTGGAGACGTATCATCGTGTACCCGAGCATGAACATGAACAAATCCTACGGAAATGTCACTCCGAAGCTTATGGAGGACATCATGCGGGAGATAGAACTGCTCACAAGGTATTGCAATCTGGTTTTTATTGCCCTACTCTCTTCAAGGATGCCCGTAATTTTGTTTTATCTTGTGATGAATGTCAAAGGGTAGGTAATATTGGTAAGCGTCAGGAAATGCCTATGAATTATTCACTTGCTATTGAACCATTTGATGTTTGGGATTTTGATTATATGGGACCTTCTCCTTCCTCTAATGGGCATACATATATTTTGGTTGTTGTTGATTATGTTACTAAGTGGGTAGATGCTATTCCGACTAGTAGTGTTGATCATAACACCTCCATTAAAATGCTTAAAGAAGTTATTTTGCCAAGGTTTGGAGTCACACTTTATTCATGGTGCTTTCTGTAAAATGCTTGCTAAATATGATGTTAACCATAGAATTGCTTCACCCTATCATTCTCAATCTAGTGGTCAAGTTGAACTAAGCAACAGAGAAATAAAATTAATATTACAAAAAACTATCAATAGGTCTCGAAAGAATTGGTCTAAGAAACTAGATGATGCACTTTGGGCCTACAGAACAGCTTACAAAAATCTTATGGGTATGTCTCCATATAAAATGGTTTATGGAAAGGCTTGTCATTTGCCTCTTGAGTTAGAACATAAAGCTTATTGGGCAATTAAAGAAGTCAATTATGACTTCAAACTTGCCAGTGAAAAGAGGTTATTTGATATTAGCTCACTACACTACAAAAAAATACACTTCCGTGATGATACGTGTTTGTCACAGTACGTCGCGTTTTTTGTCATGCATGTACGTCCATGACAAATTTATGACAGAATCAAGATAGTCATACCTGTGTTGTCGTAGAAGTGTTCCATGACATTACCAAAATTATCATCACGGAAGTGTCCACTTCCATGATGATAAATCACGCGTCACAGAAGTGCTTTCGTCAAGGGTGACCGACACGTGGCATCCACCGCAACGGAACACCGTTAAGCTATCGGGTCGGGTTTTGGATCCGATAACCCGTTAACAGCCCCGACCAATGGGGATTTTCCACGTGTAAAATCATCATTGGCTGGAGGAGACACGTGTCAGGTCCGCGTTGGCACATGTGTCACTCATCCAATGGGCGAGACGCGCCTATGATATGTTGACACGTGGACCGGCCCATCAAGTTTGAATCAACTGAAGGCCCACAAGATTTTGCGGACCATAATGGGCCGGCCCAGCTAAAGGCCCACGGGATTTTGCAGACCATAATGGGCTGGCCCAGCTAAAGGCTCACAAGATTTTGCGGGCCATAATGGGCCGGCCCAGGTAAAGGCCCACAAGATTTTTGTGTGCCATAATTGGCCGGCCCAGGTAAAGGCCCACAAGATTCTTGCGGATCATAATGGGCCGGCCCAGCTAAAGGCCCATGAGATTTCGCCGACATTAATGGGCCGGCCCAGCTGTAGGCCCACAAGATTTTGAGGACCCAAGTAGGCCGGCCCATTAACTGGCTGCCATGTTTTGGGCCAAATGTCGGCCCATATTTGATCCGGTCCATTAATGGCCTGCCACGCTCCGGGCCTAATAGTGGCCCATATGAGATCCGGCCCATTAAAAGCCTACCACGTTCTAGGCCAAATTACAGCCCAGATCAGGTCCGGCCCTTTAAGAGGCTTTGGGCTCAATTATGGCCCATATCAGATTCGGCCCGTCAACTGGACACTATGCTTTGGGGCCCACTTGCTAAAGGCCCACTTAGTAATTCGGCCTGATATTAGTTTTGGCCTGTTAAGGGCCCGTTTAAAATTTCGTCCCTATATTAATTTTGGCCTGTTAAAAGCCCGTCATATAGTTGGGCCTAACTACAGCCCGGTTTGCATCCGGCCTGCTCGTAGCCGATATCTGATTGGGCCAAACAAGGACCGAGACAATTTTGGCCTATTAAAAGCCCATGATTTGATTCGCACAATCATGGGCCGGGGTTCATTTCGGGCTGCTCCCGGCCCGTGAGCTGTTCGGCACGTTTCAGGCCCAACCTACATCGTGATTGCATGATGGCCCGATTATGTACCATAATTTTACGGTTTGGCCAGTTTACTACAAAGACAGGATATATATACAGTAAAATAACTGCAGCATCATGACTATACAATAAAGAAATTACGGCATATTACATCCATTAGGCATGAAATTTCGCCACTATGATAATAAAGCACAGGCAGATAGCAGATTACATACACTGGGCATCAAAGATCGCCACTAGTGCAAATAAACACGCCGACAAAATAATATACAAAACCGACGACACTTCAATAGAGTTCAAGAAAGGTTAGCCCTGCTGGGGAGCTGCAACGCAAGCAGCTAAGCAAGATGATGAGACTACGCTTGTTCAACACTTATATCTTCCTCACTCTGAAAGATAAACAAGCAGACAGATGACAGGTTTTGCACATAAAAGTATCAATGCTAACAATTCATCACATTTCTTACTGACGAATAAAGTGACACAGTTTAAAATTGCATTAACACAATATGGTATTGTTCAGGTCAAGACATGGCAGGAAATGACATTGTGAAGGAGTTGGCAGCTTCACGACACCACTGGATTACAGATCAAGAACTCATAAGTATCAATGGTTAGTATGCTGTCAATTTATACCATTTCAGATTGGCAAATAAAGAGATGGTTTAAATATAGTAGAATGATATGACATTGTTCATAGTTAAGACATTGCAGAATATGACATTGTGCTTTAGTGGGTAGGTTCACCATACCACTGGATTACGGATGAAGAACAAAAGCATACATGCAGTGCAAAATAAGATCACTTGCTCTGTATAGTTTAATTTACATGGTATGAAGAAGGAACTTGGTTGTACAACTCAAAACTGGACAAACTTTTGTTTATGAACTACATAATAAACTTTAAACAAGCAATTTGATGCAAACACCAAAAATAAATAGTTGTTGCAGTCATGCCTAACCAAATATATACAACAAAGTTTGAAGGCTTGAGATGGACAAACTTACATTATTGGTGAAGACAGGCTCTATAAAGGCCTTGTCGATGCTGATGGGGGGGGGCAATTCAAGAAGTTTACCACAGAATCTTCTTCAAAAGCATTGCCTTTATTCTACAATTTGTTAAGAGTAAATATAGATGTGATAATATACGAAAAAATAGAGAATATTTAAGATAAGATGAAGAGTGATGCTACATAACCAAGTAGCTATAAATGTAAGTGCAGCGATACAGGCAAAAGGTACAGCCAAGAGCAATGCACAGCTAAACTTCTTCAGTACCAACCTTATGGTAAGAGTAAATATAGATCTGATGTGTAGAAAATGGAGGGCAAAGGAAAATAAGCTGCAGAGTGATGGTACATGAACAAGTACCTATCATTGTAAGTACACTGATAAAGGACAGCATGTACTTACAAGAACAATGGAGAGCTAAAAAAACATTGGCATTGGATATATTCTACACTAATGTAACCATTCATACAGACCAGATAATTTGGAGATGAACAATTGATAAGCAAGCTATCATGCATACTGCTGTCACATAATGAACCAGGTATGTATGCAAGTACAGTGATACAGGACAACATGTACTAACAAGAGCAAAGCAGTGGGCAGCATATTTGCGATATCCTGTCGTTCTTGTCAAACTGGAATTCTTCTTCGAGCAGATTTCCTGCAAAAAAGATCCGTAAGGCACATGCGGAAAAGTAGAAGTTCAAATTGTCATGTGATTTCATAGACAGTACCTCATACTAGGAACGAGACCAGTGCATAACAAGGTTTTTCCATTCAATGTCTTCTAAATTTAGCATAGGAGACTTCACCGGAAATTCGTTTATAGACTTTCCATCAAAGTGTGATTTCCTCAGGTGACACCGATACTGCTGCAATGCTTCCTTGAAAAGCACAAGCAAGCTTTGCTCGTCATGACTATCCAGATTGACCCTCGCCTAGTTACAACAATGTAATATAAATCATTGATGTGTTGAATCAGCAAAAAACAGGAAAATAATAACCATGAATAATAGCACTTACACGTAAGTTGGACAGGAAGATGTGAAAATGGTGTTTGTCTTCACAATAATCTTCCCATGATGGGAATATATGCACCTAGTCCCTAACAACATTGAAAGCATTGTCTTTTAAACTGGGAATAAATGGAATGGGGTTCCAATCTGCAGGAATTGGCCGTCTCTGCAGTTGGGATAGGTCTTCGGCCGGTGGACTTGCTGTACTTTTTGCTGGAGTGGAATTTTTCTGTGGTACAGCTGGTGCTATGGCAAATGAAATCGGTATACCTTTTGCTGGAGTGCAGGTCCTGTGTGGTGGGGCTAGTGGTGTGGCCAGTGAAGTATAGGTACAGTCTGCTGGAGTCGGTCCTGCGTTTTGTGTCACTGGTTGTACAACCAATATAAGTGGGGTGTTGTCTGATTTCTCCGGCACCACCACGTTTTTCAAGGACTTTGCTGGTGCTCCTTCAGGTTCGGCAATCACCCTATCCTTTTTGATGTCTAATGCACAAGAACAGCATTTGAGTGGAAAAACATGGTATCATGACAAATGGAATATGTATTGATAATGGATGGGCATGGTATCTCGACATATATGATGAGTAAACTAAGCAATTGGCGGTGCAACAAAGTAGAAGAAATGCAAGACAACATATGCAAGATACCCGCAATCAATAAAACATTGCCAAATTAGAACAGGCACCTTGATGGGTGAACAGGACAGGCCATCTGCCTTTGACTCCTCGAGGCTAGAATAGTCATTAGGATCATATTCTGAACAAGAATCAACAGGTGGGGAGCGTATGAGCTTCATTGCATCCAGAATGGCACTCAATGCCTTGGTGCCAATTTTGTAAGTCATTGCAGTGTTTAGCTTCAAGAGTGGACTGTTGCTAGTGCGACACAAAGCAGCTACACAGATCATAGTGTAGATATAACGGGAAAACCTTAAGCATCAGAGTAAAATCAGCAAAGTGGAACTTGCTGGAATATATGTGCTAGTATTGTTGGTACGGCTTGAAAGGCTTCGGATACCAGCTCTCTTCAAGTGAAGGTGCGGTACTGTTAATATCAGTGTAACTCTCAAAGGCGACACAGCTCCCCGCATTTCCTTGCTATTCTTATAGGATTCAAGTGGGCACGCCACTACAAATCCTATTCCTATGTTTACAAGATCCTACGAATCAAAGAGGCTCAAAGTGTACATCACAACCAACCATATAGACCTCTACGCTGCAAATGTCCCTGCTCATCTTCAGTACAATGAACATACTGTACTACTATCATACTCCCTCCATTCCAAAATATAAGTCTTGGTAGAGATTTCCACTACGGATCACATACAGATGTATCCAGATACATTTTAGAGTGTAGATTCACTCATTTTGCTCCAAATGTAGTCCATGGTGGAATCTATACAAAGACTTGTATTTAGGAACGGAGAGAGTACATAGTAAAGAAGAACGGAAGAGGAGCATGGTAAAGAAGAGCAAGCAGATTTTGGATAATAAAATGTTGGTTGTGCAGTGCCCACACATGATGAACCAGAGCGCATTAAGAATGCAACTCCCAGCTGTCTCTCGACCATTTCAGGCGGTTGGATGAAGATCCTATGTCTCGTAACCCTTCTTCTTCCTTGTCTCTGATTCTTCTCATACAGAACACCGCACTGGCCGCCGGCCGGACCACCGGCCCCCACCGCATGTGTTCCTCCGGCACCCCCACCCCCACCCCCGCCCCAACCCCCACCTACGTCGAGTTTTCTTCGTTCGGCGAGGCCCCACAACCACCCGAGCCCCTTCGATCGCACCGGCGAACTCCGGCGAGCTCTGAAAAATCGACTGACCCAATTTTGAAATTTAGTCTACTGTGATTTAACTAGTGTGGAATATAAAAGGGGAAAACCATAAGCATTGGGAGTATAGTGTTGAGCGTGCCATGGCGGATCTGAAGGTGCAAACCGGACAAAGGCAACTTCGCAACCAAGACAAGAAATCAGAGTAAAGCAGTGGCGATCTATTTTCTTGCTGCGATAAATAAGTTGAGCAGATACGAAAGAGTACCGCCTCTGGTGCGGTGCCGTGTACGCATCTTCTGAGAATTAGACGGTGCTGCGGTAGCGATGGCTGTCGGCGGCGTGGAAGCAGATCTAGGAGGGTAGACGATGGCGGCGGGGCGCGGTGGACGAGACGGTTGTAGGAGCGGCGCCGGCAAGGTGGACGACGGCGGGGATGAAGCGAGAGAACGGGATGCAAGGATCCCGGTCCGAAGCCGTGGATGAGAGAGGTTGATCTCTTGTAATGGACGGCGGCGTCGAGGTATGAACTCCGGCATGGTGGAGGAGGACGGCTGTGGATGGGGTGGCGGACGGCGGTGGACGGAGAAGGGTGGGGTGGAGAGGGTGTTTTGGCGCCCACGGAGTACGAATGGGGAAAAGGGAGGTAGAGAGGAAGGGGGGAACCATGTATTCAGGGCGCGCTTGTCTCAAATGCGAGGAAATTTACAAACTTAGCCCCCGTTTCAAATTTCTACTACATCACAACAACATTAGTCGGTTGGGGATAGGACGGTAATCTCGCATACACCGAATATTTGACGACGAGAGTTTGTTTTTGGCGCCCACCGTGTATGAATATGAATCAGGGAGTGAGTCGATTTCTGCAGAGGACACACTGTGTTTTGGCGCCCACCGTGTATGAATCCGGGTGAGAGGCAGTTACGTCACGTTTGGGTGAAATTACAAACCTACCCCTATCGAAACCTATAGAAATCCAGCAGATAGGCTTTGCGTGGCAGGGATAGGCAGTAGTGATTTCCATCTCGCAGATTTTGGTTTCGGGCGGTTAGTGCGACTTTCCCCGCTTCGTTCAAATTTTGCAGAGTGCACGTTTACCGTGCGAACTCAATTCGAATCCCGTTTGTATTCTATTTTTTTCGGGCGGGATCCATTTTCAATTGGAATTACATTTAATATACATCATTTATATATATATACTTTCAAAAGCACAACAAACAATTCTACTCCTTTATATGTATAATATGATTTACAAATACAACGATCTCGAAATCTTAAGGTTGAATTCGAAAAAATTTAACCAAATTATGTTCTACTAAAATGTATGGATCAGTAATATCTACATATTAAATAACATAGATGTGCGTGAGTTCATATGAGTATGCATGTTTGATAGATCAATTTTGGTTCGAGTATGGATTACATGTATCATCATCTCGAATTCAAATATTTGAATCCCTTTTTTGTTCACTCCTTTCACGCCCATCTCTCTCGCATGCATACTCCTTCAGGTAGCTATCACTCTCTTTTCTCCAGCTCACCCGCACGCTCACTTCATGTTTCTCCTATCCTCGCAAACATGGTCTCTCGACGTCTCCCTTGAGAAGTGTCACACTCTCCCTATCATTATACATTACACGGTTTTCATTATCTCTCACGTCTCTGATGTTCTCTGGTAACACTCGGTACCTAAGCTTTCTTTTTCACCGCCACACACACAGTCTCCACTCGTCTTTCACTTTGTCTTTCTTTCTATGGGATTCTCTCACACACCCTATATGTCTCTACATATGACTCATACCACTAAATTACTCTCTATCTCTCTCTCTCCTGTAGACACACCATTTGTTGCGGTCTCCTTTTCGTCTCCATCCCAGACTGACATTATTCATTTGTTTACTGATCAGACAACCCCGACTACTGTCTCCTCTCTCTCTCACATAGACACACACACAACTCCTGCTTCCACTCCCCTTCCCGACTACCGTCTCTCTCTCACACACACAAAACTCTCGCTTTCGCACTCCGACTCGTATTTCTCTCACAAACATTTATCGACTAGCTAGCCTCTAGATAGGTTTATACACCCGCACACTCGTGCTTCCACCATCGCATACATGTCTCTCTCCCGCTCCTTGTATCTATGTAGATTTTTCTTCCCTTCTTGAGACACACCCTCTCGATCGTGCACACACACACTATCGCCTCATTTTAAGCCGATACCTATCGCACACACACTCCTTGTGTCTTTGTCACACATGCACTCCGTCCTCCTCCACTCTCCCTCTCTCTCACACACACATGGGCTTTTTGCAACAACTAGCAAGATGCCCATGCGTTACACGGAACATCAAGATGCATTTGTATGAGTAGTTTATCTTGTGGGGGAAAAGGATGAACGAGGGAAGGCCTTATTTGCAAATGTGGAAAGGGGTGTGGGTATCTTTTTGCAAAATTGCCATAGTTTCCTTCCTATCCGTCAGATATAGATCGGACGGCCTATATTGCAGGATGGCAGGCACACGATCATCACCGGCAATGCTTTTATAAGAGTAGGGATAAAAAATAGAGTTGGTGATGATGGTGGGCCTGTCATCCTGCAATGTAGGTCGTTCGATTTATATCTGACGGATAGGAAGGAAAATATGGCAATTTACCCGCACTCTTCACCACATTTGCAGATAAGGCCTTCCCTCGTTCATCCTTTTCTCCCACAAGATCTTGATGTTCCATGCAACGCACGGGCATCTTGCTAGTAAGAGTAGAAATTAGACATATACCACTTCTCGAATCTTGAAACCAACAACATTCCTCCCTTATCTCATCAAAACCGCCAAAGGAATATATTTTGAGTGAAATATAACATATTTTTTGTGATATACATATTTCAAAACTAGACTTTTTTTCTATCAAATCGGTGAATATGTATTAATCTACTTTGATCGTGTGGCAACACATTGGCACATTGCTAGTAGTTATTATAATTTTTTGGACACCAGACAAACGGTGGAGTACATATACGAAGAGAAGAGGCGCACGCACGTAGTCGGCCTCTCGCTGTCTCGCACACATGAGTGTTACGTAAAGGCGACGTTAACAAATAAACCCTAAAACCCTTGGTGCACGATTGCTGCATTCGCGGGTACCGGGTACGTGGTGGAGCACCTTTGTAGGAATAGTCAGCTGAGCACGCCTCCTCGCCATGTAATTTCTCTGACACGAACGCGACCTCTCATAACGCAGGCATTGAACAGGCGCGCCGGCCAAGAGGGCCGCACTCGCTGCAGGCCCGGCTGAGCACGCCTCCTCACCGCGTGCCCGCGTGCAACCAGCTTAAGACTACCCCACCTGCCTTCATTGAATCCGCGCATGTGCCGGCAACACATCCTTCCGTGAGCCGGCATGCATTTTAGAACACAAAAAATGACTAAAATATAATTAATTTACGCATGGTCTTGACTTGTTGTGCTCGCACTGGTAGCAGGAACTAGTAGAGGATTTTCTTTATTTATAACTCTCCTCACATTTTTTTTGGCTTTGAAGTGAATCATGGTTGTGGACATTATGTATGAATGTGCAGATATCTGTGAACATGAGTTTGATGTGGAAGTTGAACTTGGAATGTCGGGCTTGTGCGTGAACCATACCATGTCCAATGCTTCGTCTATTATTGTTTGGAAAGTAATTGTTGTTATTACATGACCTGAAAAAATACATTTTGTGCCACATCAGTAGATGCATGGACATCACAACAGGCATGCTGACTGGATAAACATTTGAACCTAGCTATTATGAAGGAAATTTTGTATTGACAACAGTTTTAGATAGCAGGAGACGCCTAGCCTGCTCTGCCTCTGCTAGCTTGTTTCTGGCTTCTTCCATCTCTTCTTTGGCTTAGGTGAAGAGAGCATCTAATTTCTCTTTTCGCTTCTTCAGGAACTCAGCTACATGCTCAACGGTTGTTGCACGCTTTCTTTCAGCCTTTACTAATGCCACGAGGACACGAACAGCTGACGACTCCACCTGGCTTGTGTGTAATCCAGCATCATCTGGGAATTTGCACCTTCTGTCTAATCCAGCATCATTAGGGAACTGGCACCTTGTGTGTAATCCAGCCTCATTTTGGAAACATGATCTTGAGGTTGACCATACTTCCCTCCTCGTAGGAACTGCATCCTGACATGAAGTTACTTCTTTTTTAGATCAATACTCAGAGCAACCCAGATCCATTTAGTAGAAGCCAGATAAACAGAACTCGGAGAAGTGAATTCAAAAGGAAAAAAATAAAAACAGACTACAAGGTGAGAACACCCACTTCCTACATCAAGCTAAAAACGAAAGCATTAGGACGATTAAGACTCTTCTTATTACACATTGAAGAACACCACGCTTAAGAGAAACAGAAACTACAACATATACACATCGAAGAACACGAGGCTACATGAAAGTAATTGAAAGGGTGTTACTTACCAAAGCTCGTTTTACAAGTTTGGTGCATCTCCTCTTTAACTTGCCACGCTCCTTGAAGATGTCCCGAATATCCCGTGTTTGGTCTTCATTGCTCCTCTGCATGTTCGCACTCGTGGTTTTAAAATCTCAACATGGCAAGAAAAATATAGTACTAGTAATACTCACGCATCTTGTGGGCAACATTAAAGCACTCGTCTGCCATGTTAGAGCATCTCCAACAGAATCGCAACGCGCGGCGCTTTAAAAATCTCAACATGCTATCTCTACTCTCTTCTCTACTGTTATATTTATTTTATATTTAATATTTAATATTTATCTCTACTTCCTTTACTGTCTACTTTTTTTCTCTATACTTTTTTTCTTGCAATATAGGCCGTCCGATTTATATCTGACAGATAGGAAGGAAACAAATGGGAATTTTGCAAAAAAGATACCCATACCCCTCTCCAGATTTGCAAATAAGGCCTTCCCTCGTTCATCCTTTTCTCCCAGAAGATAAACTACTCATACAAATGCATCTTGATGCGTGCAACGCACGGGCATCTTGCTAGTTCTAAAAACTTTTCCATCATTTGCCACACTACTGGTTGCAGATGAAAAACCTACCCAAGCACAGCGCGATACAGGAGTGACGCACAATTACAAGCTGATATTCTATTGGACAATGGAGGCTATAACCAATTACTTTTACGGGAACAATAACACCCAGGAAATTTGAAGGGTAGGTATGAACAAAATTGGAACTGCACATGTACTGCTAAGTGATTCAATACACACATTACCAATCGAGGAGGAGAACGATGGTCATGGCGGCCTCTGTGAGTCATGGTTGGCAACGGGAGTCAGTTCATTGTCCACGATGGTGGTACTTCTGCGCTTGGCGTCGGCTTCCGGGAAGCAGATCCAATACCGTGGAAGACGATGCCGGGAAGAGGCTCCGTGTACGACGACGACGGTGGACCGGCTCCAGTGCGGCGTACGAGGTCGTCGATGAGGCAGATGCGCTGCGGTGGACGAGTGTGCCGATGTAAAGGGGAGGAGCACGAAGGCTACGGTGCCGTGGAGAAGTCTATTTTGCGGTGGGGATAGAAAATGGGGAGTATTCAGGTGTACTACTCTGGGTGCCGGGGTGGGGTTGGCTGGGCAGGGTGAACCTGAAGTTACGAAAAAAGCCCCCTACCAAGCGTCATGGTAACTTCCCACTACTCGAACCAGGGTCGCGGGAGATTTTCCCGCCGACCTCAAAATTTTGTGACACTGGACTCCCCGTGTGGCGTGTTGAGTGATTCGGCTAAGCAACTAGCGAGTAGTAGTAGTAGTAGTAGTAGTAGTAGTAGTAGTAGTAGTAGTAGTAGTAGTAGTAGTAGTAGTAGTAGTAGTAGTAGTAGTAGTAGTAGTAGTAGTAGTAGTGGTAGTAGTAGTAGTAGTAAACTCTGCATATTAGGTTTGACCGAAGTCAAAGTTCCTAAAGTTTGACCAATTTTATAGAAAAATATAAATATTTACCATAACAAATATGTATGATGTGAAAGTACATTCAATAATGTATCTAATGGTATTTATTTGTTATTGTATATGTTAATATTTTTTGTTATAAGCTTTCTGAGAGTTTACAAAACTTGACTTTGACCAATGCTAATACATGGACTTAAATAAAAACAGAGGGAATACACATTTGTTTTCTTAGTTTGTAGTGAACTAATCATTTGTTGAAATTGTGGAATAAATATATTAGGCTATTAACTTCGAATGTAATGGTCTATACAATTCAATAGTTACAATCATTGTCGAATCCCAAGATGTATACAAGGTCTATAGTACTTCACAACATGCTCAAACTCACATAATCCCAGTCAAATGAGAATCTAAATGCATTTCATAGTTATTACTTTGTAGGATGCAACAAAAACAATCAAAACTCTACATCAGCCATTATAGAAGCAACATTTTGACATATCCCAGTGTGTGAATGAAACGTGCAGAGAGAGCTTTTGAAGATGGAGCAGATAGGGTAGGAAAGATTGTATGTATGTGGATGAGAGAGTAGAAGAAAAACCTAACAAGACAGAGAGAGAGAGAGAGAAAGGAAGAAGTTAGGTTTGTGAGAAAGATGGATACATGTAATATACACGAGATGCGTGTGCATCTGGATTCTGTATACGTGGAAGGAGAAGAGACAGCATGTTTGATGAGAGAGCTGGAAAAACATGGACGAGAGGGGAAGGACCTCGTGGGTTGAGGAATTGACAATTTTGTGCGGGGGAGAGAGGGATTGGTAATGTTGTGCAAGAGAGAGAGGGTGGGGGAGGAGTCAGTCAGTCGTCGTCACATCACCCTACTTCCAAATGACCCCGCATTGTCTAGCGTGGTGTGGTCGCCGTCTTCGATCTGCTCGATGCCCTCTTTGAAGATTGAGGTGTTGTGCATGTTGGGGTGCAAAGAAGCACAAGCGAGAGTGGTCACCGTATAACGTATAACCTTGGATGGGGATGAATTGTGTGCTCGGGGGAGTGTGTGTGTGTGTGTTGTGCTGCGTGTGTGTGTGTGTGTGTGTCAGATATTGAGAGAAAACAAACCTAGGGAGAGAAATGGGTATTCGCAAAGAGATTGTGCGGGCCTTGAGGTGGGCAGGGGCCGGGTGAGGGTGTCAAAATGTGCGCGTTGATGCATGTGTTGCATGCGACCGTGCGAGGGACGGACGAATCGAGAGAGATGGTTGTTGTGTTACGGATGCTCCTCTCTCTGTCTCTCTCTCCCTCTCTCTCTCTCTCACACACACACACAAGTAAGGCCCTATTTGGTTCCAAATAAGTCACCAACTTATAAGTCCAAAAGTGCAAAAAGTGACTTATTTTGCCAAACGGACCCAACTTATAAGTCACCCCAACTTATAAGTCATAAGTTGCTCCATCCCAACTTAAAACTTATAAGTGACCCCTTTTACGTGGGTCCCATCACCTTTACATTAAAAAACAAGGTGGGAAGGTGTGGTCGGGTGACTTATAAGTCAGATGACAACCAAACAGGCGTGACTTATAAGTCACTGAATTTAAGTCACCTGACTTATAAGTCATGTGACTTATTGGAACCAAACAGGCCTAAACTAGAAGACCATTCTCTCATGTATACACAACGTATCGGCATCTGTCTATGTCTCACTCATGCATGATCATTTGCACATTCACACCTCTCTATGTCTGTATCACACGCACACCGTCTCCACATTGCCCTTCCGCCACAACACACATATGGACACATACACACGTTTTCTCTCTCAGTCACACACACAAAATCAGTATTAAAAAAAACTAGGGCGCACCTAAAACGTCCAAATCCAAATAAACACGAACTGGAGCTAAATTCAAATATATGGAAATATTGCAGCGTCAAGAACTTTCACAGGAAAAAAAAGTTGAGTAATATTTGAGGATTGTTTTCACACACACAAAAAGGTTTGGTGGATGTCCTTCGAGCGCGACACGGTGACGCACCGTTCGATCGACCGTGCGGCCACGGTTCACGCGCTTGCACAGGATTCCGTATCGTGGCTGTGGTACTAACTAATAAAAGCACTGCCTAAGTCTAATGTTTACGTGTACTAGTATGGTTTTCTTTTAAGTTTGACCAACCTTATATATATAACTAAAGTAAGCTCCCACACGCGCACTCATCAATATGCCGCCATGCCGTTGCGCATGCCGGCGCCCGCCTGCTCCGGCCAACAATTTCTCGCCCATCACCGCCGTGTCGCCGCCATCCCTGTGCCATGAAGCCGAAGGCTCGCCCGCTCACGTCGTCTGCAGTCCCTCCTCGCGATGCCGCCGCGCTGCCAAGCACGCGAGCAGCTGGTGGAGCCGCGTCTATGCACGCAGCGTACGAAGAAGAGGACGAGCGCGTGCTCCAGCACGCCGGCGAGGAGGAACTACCGTGTCATTGTCGTCTCCGGCCGCGCGGAGGAGCCGCGCGGAGGATCCTTCTCTCGTCCTAGCGACCCACTCATCCGTTGAACTGTTGAACATGCATAGGAAGCCAGCAAGCCATGCTTTCACCGTCTCGGATCCATGTGTGTAGATGACGATGAACTGATCGCCGGTGATGGCTCTAACCTGGTACACAGCGGCGACCATGGTGATTTGGGAGGCCATGGATTTTGTAGGAGGGTTGGGAGAAGTTGAACCATTGTACCCCGCAAAAAAAACTAGAAGCGAACTAATGTGAAAGGACGGGATGACTGGGGGCGAACTAATGTGAAAGGACGGGATGACTGGGAGCGAACTGTTGTAAGGTAGAAGACGGGGACGAGTAGGGCGTGCGAACGGCGTGGGGTTGCTGGCTTGCCCGGTGGATAAACGGCTGCAAGCCCCCAAAGAGTTCTCGAGAACTATGCAGGACCCACTAGATGTCATGTCTACTAGACCCATATCGTAGGCCTGACGGTATAGCTTCTGCCTGTTCGCACGCCATGTCGGCGCATGGATGTAACTTCACTTAATTCCGTCAAACGTCGCGCCTCCCTCACGCGGTCGCGCCCTTTGAGACTTCAACCGACTATAAATGAGCAATTTTTTTGCCTTTTTTTAGACAAGCAATTTTTTTTGCCTACTCCGCATGCATGATACTCCCTCTGGTCCTTTTTACTCCCGTCAACCATTTGCAAAGTGTTTGACCAAATTTATACTTTTTTTGAACACCACCTTATATTAATTAACCAGCCACACCAGTACACTCATTCGATACAATATTCACCACACAAGGCGGTACGTTATTTACAAGAATACCATCTAATCTATTGTCAAAGCTATACTTAGCGATTAAGTGTGCCACCTTATTGGCCGAACGGCTAATCTTTGACAATTGAAGATTGTTGATCAACTTCGAGATGCTCAACGCTTTCATCTTCAGGTCACGCATAGCAGACCTATCATAGTCCCCCGATGCAAGAGACGCTACCACAAAAGCGCAATCAGTCTCTAAAATTACAGGATTATGAAGAGAAATACCTATGTAGAGACCGGCAATGCAAGCCCTAAGCTCCGCTTCCTCCACGCTTTGACAGGCATCAATGAAATCCCATGACCAAATTTATACTAAAAATACCAATATCTACAATACTGATTATAATGAGTATAAGAACTACGTTTTACAATGAGTGTAAAAATATTTATTTGACATTGTGAATGTTGACACATTTTTCTATAAGTCTGGTGAAAGTAGAGGTACATTGAATTCAGACAAAACTTAAATGCACAATGCAGACTAGTTCCTCTGTCCAGGTGTGTGCCATGTCCTATCTTGTCATCACAACAAGGTTAGCTATTAGAGTACCACTACCTCCCTTCTAGTTTAAAGGGCTCAATTCAAAATTTTCACCTACTCTTAGCAAGATAGTAGAGGCGGTGGAATAGTTTTTGAAGTCTGCAAAAGTACTCAACTAGTGCTGTCGTTATTCACAAAAAAATGTGTTTACCAATGCATGCATGAACACTAGTTACTCTAACCCCCCTCTCTTCTTTAATTCTTTGCCACATCATCATGTTTGCTATTCCCGTGTGCATGATACCAGCTAAGATACCACCATTATGGCCAGCCTTAATCATCGCATGCAATAATTTAGTGCACCTTGAAATATGAACATGTGTGGGGCGTGTATGTTTTTAATGACTTGAGACTATACCTAGCCCGGCATGCAAGATGACTTATTATGCACCGTTCCCCATACCTGCAGGAAGCCCGTTCGTCTCCAAATCTTTTCCTCTCCATGTGTGGAAACAATATGCCCGCCAAACTCTCCTTCTCCCTCCGGCGGTCCCACCACTCCACCCCGTGTGAAAAAATCTGCATGCATGACTCTCCTCCCCCCGCGCTCGTCCAATCCGTTGTGACCAGCAATATTTCCACCCCTTCGCTCCCCCGTAATTTACTCCAACAAATATGCCCACGTAGCTGTTACTTAACTGCAGGTGCATTGGGTCACTGACATGTGGGCCCAACAGGGGTCTGGCCCACATGTCAGTGACGCAACTGGACCCGCAGTTAAGTCAGTGCAGCTCAGTCGATATCTTACGTAGGTGTGCCATTGCTCGCTATAAATACTGCTCCTCCCACAACATCGCTATCTCCTCCCCCTCACGTTCACGTTCATCGCTATCTCCTCCCCCTCCCTCTCACGTCGATCCTCCAGCGACTCTGGCATGGTGAACGGGTAGCACGTTTCGTACTTGATGTTCTCCGGCAAGGGCCAGCAGTGACGGCTGCACGCATCCGTGAGGTGATGCACCATGTCCTTCGACGAGCCACAAAACGGCATCGGGCACTCATAGCAGTGGACGAAGGGCCCCTTGGAGGCATCGACCAGGCCGTCCATGAAACGGGAGTGGCTATAGGGGACGTTGCGCCATTTGAATATATGAGCAAGTTACTGCGATATTTAATCCGAATAAGCACAAAATAAATCATGAATTCTACCACGATTTCGAACAGGAAGGACAGAAACACATACGGTGCAACGGGAGCAGCACCGTTGGCATTGAGGTTGTCGCCCATGTCCAAACACCACGTAGACACGGTCTTTGAGCATGGTTCGTAGTCGTTCCACGCTCGGGCATTGAAGTTTGTAACTATTTTAGATTAGAATATACTACTCCTCCGGTGCTAGTAGTAGAGCAGAGTCCTACTCTATCACTCTACTCAAGCAAGTTAGGGCATAGCACTGTAGGGAGTACCAGTACTGTGATCACTCAAGCAAGTTTTCTGGAATCGACATGACCCTACGCTGCTGGTATGTGTCTCGTAAGTCAAGTGGCATGCTGTAGTCATCATCACCTGTCCACTTCCCGCAGCACATATTCGCTTCTCCATCTTTGTCCGCACATAATCTTGTCCAATCTTCCATCCCCGCTAAGGCGCCTCCCCCCTCGTCCGAAACCCAAGCACTAACAATGGCAGAACCGAGCAGCGTCCGCCGAAAGAGTGGCTGGAATTCGCTCCCCACAGAGGTAATCAAGCTCATTGTTTCGCGTGTGGACAATCTCAGTACCATGCCGCTCGCCGCGTGCTCGTCGGGGATGTACCGTTTACTCAAAGCCCTCAGGCCGGAGATTTTTAAGCCAGCTCCTTGCTTGCTGATGCCGCCTGATCTTCAGAAACGGCGTGTCACGCAGCATAATGATCGTAGGGTGGCGAGCATCAACCCCCTTGATTGCGATCCGATCCCCGTCAGCCTCAACTACATTAACGGTATGTACTGGGTCGGCATGAACACGTCTTGGATGGTGCTCGTTGACGGTCGCGACAGCTGGATGCTCGTGGAGGTCTACACCCGGCGATTGATCCCCCTTCCTTCGATTAACACTGCACTGCTTTGGCACCGCGGCCCAAAATACTCGAAATCTTACAGTAGCCAACATGATACCAAGTTTGATTTGCTCATGGTTGTAATCTGCCAAGTGCCCACAAGATCTGCGAATTATAAAGACTTTAGGCTAATTGCATTCTTCAACCGCGGTCTCGCCTATCTGACAGGTCACTGCGGTAAGTGGATAAATCTGCACGTCCATCGCAGGATCATACATCCTACATGGTTCTCTGATGCCTTTGAACACAAGGGCTTCATTTACACTGTCGACTCCTTCTATGGCTGGACGTATTGCTGGCCTACTCCAGTCATCGCTACAAACGGCAGTTACAGTAGTATGTTACCTTCCTATGATATCATGATGGCTTTCTTATATTACTGTCAACATTTGCTGAAAAAATATTCATGCTCATAACATGCTATTCTTAAGATTGACTAAATCAAGAGCCCTTTTTATTTGACTCCAACTTGATATGATGTTGTAGGCCGCCTGGTGTCCCTACCCGTTCTAATCCCAGAACCTTTCAAAGAAAAGCGGCATGGCAGTTGCAGGTGGTTCCTGGCTCGATCAGACGATGGCAAAAGATTGATGATCGTTCGCACGTACCGGACATGTTGTTTCACGGAATACAATCACAGTCACTGCAAGGTCTTTGAGCAGGATCCCAGCTTCTCTGGGCCTTCAGGAATTTTTGACTGGAGGCTGGTAAGTAGCCTTGGTACATGCTCTCTGTTTGTCGGACTGAATTATCCGATTAACCAGGAGATAACCGACGACAAGGATCATGATGGCAGCGCGGTTTCGTTCATCAAGAAAAACTGTGTGTACACAGCGTACCATGCGTCTCTGCATGCACCATACCCTGATATGTGCCGCCATGCTCTGCAGCCCAAACTAGGAGAGAGGGTCGCAAGTATCAGACTTCGACCTGCTGGCTGGAGTTTCCCCCGCCAGGCACCCATCTGGTTTAAGCCATCAGCCAATCCCCACAGCTTAATAAATAGTAACGTCTAACTGAGCCAGTTAGTTAGATGCGTACACATGGTGTAGTAGGATCTTTATTTAGTTTGATGCATACACTTGTTCTATTTTGGTAGCCCTTTTGTAATGATGGCTGATGTTTGGTTTGGAAGAGAGAGCTGCGTCTTCACTCTTCTGGCCTGCTTACTGCTTCTGTTGCTGCTATTTTCAATGTACAATCAGTAGTATATTTCGTCTGTTGGTTGAATAAATGTGTTGTTAGAACGAAAAATACAATGTTTTGGAAGTCGTTTCACGGTTCGATCCTTTAGTGCCCCGTACCGTACGTAGCGCATACTATTTTTCGTACGGAACACATTTTCCACTTGTTGATAACATGCAGCCCACTGATGAAGGCCCAATAGAGAAGCCCATAATTAACTGGAAGGGAGGCTTTCACATGAATCCAGCCCAGGTACATGCTCATGGTCCCCTAAACATAAATAAGTAAATAAATAAAGCTAAATGCTCATGCACCAGTTCTTTGGGAAAATAGGTAGCCCAGTATTTATTTTTGAAGAATACCTAAGCTAGGCCTATTTGTTTTCTCCGAATTACTAGGCTGCAAATCTTTCAAGACAAGGAGGGATGCATTCCGGCTTGGCTTAAGTGTATGGTCAATGTCTGTTAAAAGTAATATCAAAAGGGGTTGAAAAATCCAAAAAAATTATAGCAAATGGGATATAAGTTACCTTTTTTGTTTTTGTTCTTCACTGATATCTTATACGTATTTCATTGGATTTAACATGACATAGTACTAATTTATTTTTAAATTTGTTTTAGTATGGCTATTAATTTTTGGATTAAGAATATTTCATTCCCCAGCAAAAATTTGTGAATTTTCAAAATTTCCCACATATTTAGTTAATTTTTTGACCTTGTTACTGACCAGAAAATGGTCAGCAATTCTAAAAATGGAAAACGGGCTGCAATAAATTCCATATGAATTAGAAAATGAGTAAAAATTATAAAAATAATAGTAAATGGGTTGTACACGCCACAGATTTCGAGGCTGACTTGTTTACGCAAGGCTTTGTCAGTAAATACACGATTCTAGCAGCAGTGACTGTTGGATGTCCATCCAACGGCCGACGTGCTTCTTCAATCTCTGATCTTCCTGCTCTAGCCGCCTAAACTAGCGCCGGCAGGACTACCTACTCCCTCCTCTTGTGGCCCGCTGTGATGTCGCGCATGCTTCCCCGGCCCAGCCTACTCCCTCCGCTGGCCTGGCCACACGCAATCAACTGCCTCCTTATTATGCGAAAAAATGATTCCTCCCACTGACATCTGGGGCGCACCGGTTGGGAGGCTGACCTGTGGGCCTACTAAGTTGACACATACGTAGGGCTTGCCAACTTAGTCAACAAACGATTCTAGCAGCAGTAACCGTTGGATTTGAATCAAACGGTCCTGCTGCTTCTTCAATCGCTGCTCTTCTTGCACCAGCCGCCCAAACCAGCGCCGGGGAGACCGCCTGCTCCTGCCTCCAGTGGCCGGTTGTGCTGCCCTTGAGGCCTCATCGCCCCCTACTACTCCCACTGCTAGCCAGGCCCTGCGGCGACAGCAGCCTCACACCGCAGCCGAACTAGTGAACCCTCGTACTCCTCTCCGCGTGGGCATCCACTGTCTCGTCTTCCCCGGCTCTGCGTCGTCCCCTTCCTAGGCCTCGCCGTCGTCCACCGCCTTGTTGCTCTCGGCACGGCATGGTCAACGTGGTCAACGACATTCCATCGGAAGAGTACTGTATGTGGAGAGGCTGACAGCTGGGTCCACGGCCACAGCCCAGTTTTTTTGTGATTTGCCAAGTAAGTCGCTTAGTTAGGCCTGTTGGGCTGCAAATATTTAAAGACAAGGAGAGCTTTCATTCGGCTGGCCGAGAAAATGGCCCCATCAGTAATGAGAAATGGGCTGTACAATTTTAAAACACATAAACCCGCAATTAGTTTCAAATATCTTTTTTTTTCATTTCGAGATTTTAAATTACATTAATTTTTATGCGTGGAGAATTTGTTGGATTTTATATTGATATACATTTATTTTTAAAAACAGTTCGGATCGCACCGAAATATGCAAAATTTCATATAATTTTTTAACCGTGGCCACAATATGGGTTGTAATGCTAACAAAAAGAATATGGGCTCCAAAAAAACCTTAATAATTAGCAAATGGGCTGTAAATTATTAGAAATAATGGCAGATGGGCTGTATGCTATTTTCCACAGATCTGAGGCTTTCCTAAAAAAAGGTTGATGCACAAGCAGTGACTGTTGGATGGCCATCCAACGGTCGTCGTGCTTCTTCAATCTCTGCTCTTCCTGCTCCAGCCGCTCAAACAAGCGCCGGCGGGACTGCCTGCTCCCTCCTCCCCGCGGCCGGCTCTGCTGCCGCGTAGGCCTCACCGCCCAACCGTACTCCCATTGCTGGCCTAGCCATCCCTCTACTCACCCACACCTGATGTTATTCTCCGGCGACGGCAGACGAACCAGTAAACCCTCGTACAATCGTACTCCCCTCCACGTGGGAAACAACTGCCGAGTCTTCCCTGCCTCCGTGTCGTTCCCTTCCTAGGCCTCGCCGTCGTCCACCGCCCTGGTTCTCTCGGCGCAGCCTGGTCAACATGGTCAACGACCCACATGCATCTGAAGTGGACTGTACGTGGAGAGGCCGACGGCTGGGTCCACGGCCGCACGCAAGGAAATGCCTCCTTATTACACGCAAAATAATGATTCCTCCACCTGACATCAGGGACCCACCGAAAGGGCCTCTGTATTTCGTGAAAAAACGTTACCGCCGCTGACAGCTCGGACCCACCAGCTATATCCTCGCAAGCAAGGAAGTGCCTCCTTATTACGCACAAAAAAATGAATACTCCCCATGTTAGCTGGGACCCAGTATAGTGGCAGGCTAACTTGTGGGCCTACTAAGTTGACGGGGACGGAGGGCTTTGTCAACTTAGTCAATATGCACGATTCTAGCTCCAGTGATCGTACGATGTCCATCCAATGGCCGTAGTGCTTCTTCAACCTATGGTCTTCTTGCTCCAGCCGCCCAAACCAGCGCCGGTCGTGCCTCATGCTCCTGCCTCCCGTGGCCGGCTGCGATGCGGCGGAGGCCTCACCGCCCCCTACTACTCCCACCGCTGGCCAGGCCATCCCTCTACTCACCCACACCCCCTGTTATTCTGCGGCGACGGCAGCCTCACACCGCAGCGAACCAGTGAACCCTCATACTCCTCTACGCGTGGGCATCCACTGTCGCGTCTTCCCCGGCTCCGCGTCGTCCCCTTCCTAGGCCTCGCCGTCGTCCACCGCCTTGGTGCTCTCGGCGCGGCGTGGTCAACGTGGTCAAGGAACAGCTTCCATCGGACGTGGACTGTACGTGGAGAGGCTGACAGCTGGGTCCACGGCCGCAGCAAGGAAGTGCCTCCTTATTACATGCAAAATAATTATTCCTCCACCTGACAGCGGGGACCCACCGGACG